>NC_072028.1:17170000-17305000 GCF_027791375.1 Indicator indicator
AGCACAAGGCAGGACAGGATTTAAAAGAAGATTTAGGCACCTGGCCTGGACCATTGGTGTAGATAAGGCAGCTTTGTGAGGCCAAAACTGCAGTCTGAAAGGCCTGGCTCCCTATTTAACTCATCATGCTTGAACTTACTTCTCTATTACCCACTGACACCAACACTGCATTCAGAGACAATGCCATGGTGCCAGCCTGACCATGGGGCTGTGTTTGGTGGGCTGTCCTGGAGCAGCTATAACATATTTCTTGCAAGATGCAGTTACAGCTGCAGTAAAAATAGGAGAGATAAAGAAATCAAACCCAGATGCAGTGAAAGTCTCTGCTTTTGTGTCCCAGCCTGGTGGCTGGGCACTCTGCTGAGAGGTGAGCTGCAGGGCCTGGCACTGAGACCGCACTGCAAGGCCTTGGTGGTGACCCAGCATGAGGCTGGGGATGTCTGCCCTGGGTGGCATGGCTAAGGGTGACCTCTCATCCTGGGGACAGCAGAGCTGGGTCACACACTTTACCATCAGAGTGTGGAGAGCAGTCATCACTCAGGGCTGTGGTTACCCTATGGGGCTAGGCATTTCATGGGGTTTTGGGGTCACCCCATGGGGCTGGGGATTGCACTGGGGATGGGATGCTGCCCCACAGGGCTGCCCCATGGGCCTCCCATTAGGCCTCAGGTCCACTCCCAACACAGAGAGAGCTGCTCTCCATCAATTACTGCTTCCACCTGGTCCCATCTCACAGTTGGTACCAGCCCCACCCAGGTCAAAGCCCCACCCAGGTCAAAGCCCCTTAGTGCTGCTGGCAGCTGCCTTGGATCCCTCATAGTGGATGCCAGCATGGGGCCCTGCTCCTGGGTGTTGCCTGTCACAGCAGCTGCAGCAGTTGTGTGGAGCATCACTCAGAATCTCCCTTGTGCTGCCGGCAGGACTCAGGTTACCCCAGCATGGCCAGCCAGGTCTTAGGCAGGTGGTGCAATGCTGTTCTGGGATCCAAGAGCTTTAATTGTTCCCCTCTGCAAGACCATTGTGAAGGCTTAGGTACTGTCTCCTATCTCCTGTTGTCTTTCAGATCTTCTTCTTCCATGCTCAACATCAAGTATTGTTACAGTTTGAAACGAAAATTTAGTTGTAAACAGAATTTTCCTGTGGTTTCAGACAGTGTGAGAGGGGGTGGACTCCTCAGACTTTACATTATAATAACGATAAGTCCATCTAATTCAATTTGGTCTGAAGACTAATAACAATAGATAGGTTAAAATCATTCCATTGGGGTAGTGGAAGCCTTGTATCTTGCAGCAGAGCTGTTTTGTGTCTCTGCTCTTGGCTGCTGGATCTTGCTGCTTTGCCTGTGGGATTTGGCCTATGCTATCTTCCTTCTGACCCTGGGCCTCTTCTATTTGGTTTCTGTAAGGGGTACAAGGGAAAGGGGGGGGGGTGTGTGAGCTTTTCTTGGGGCCCTTTGTCCCCAAGGTGGGGGCCAGGGGAACTTGTGTGAGCTGTTAAACTGTCTATATATACATGCAAACACATATTGTGCATGTTTATTACATTTTATACTGTTATATTTAGTTTCCTCTGTAAATACAATTCCATTTTTACTTCCAAATTCTGATTGTGGTGGATTTGCTCTCTGGGTCAGATTTACTGAATGATAAATGGTTGGGGGTATCTAATTCAACTCATAACAAGTATCTTCTTGGACTTGTTCATATGGATGTTTTGGGAGTGAGTATCAGTGAGGTTAGCTGATGCCATCTTTGCACACACAAATAGGAGGGGATTACATGTCACACAAAGTTTGCCACCTTATAGAGAGTATAGGTAAAACAATATCATTCTCACTCTGTCAAGGTTGGGGATATTCAAATAATGGTAGGTTTCAAGATGGCAGGAGGAGAAGGAAGTCAGTTGGCTCTGGGGTGTCAGTCCAAGAATCCACATCAAACTGTAAAAGCTGATGCAGTGTGTCCTTGGTAATGCCACCCTCTTATCTCTAACAAGGTGTTTGCTACAACAGAGCTAGTTAGTTCCTTAGCTGAGGGAAGGAAAGGCAGGGAACTGCAGGTGAGCTGTGGTGATCAAAATCACCTGCATCAATTCCACTCAAGCACTTGGGAATGAGCGTGGAGACAGCAAGTGGCAGAGATGTTGATGTGCAGACATCTGTGTGATTTCAGGCTTTTTAGGAGGAGTAAGGTGAAAAGTCATGGTGGGTGATTTCCCAGTTGTCCAAAATAAAATGGAGTCTGTAATCATTGGGTATGTACACCTGTGAGTAAATACTAGTAGAATACAGAGGGAAACACAAAGAAAATATCTTTTGAAACAAAATTAGCAACTTTCTATGTTTCCATTGTGTGAAATAAGTATAGAATTCTGACAATATGTATGATACTTTCTATAAAAATCCCATTTTAATCAGTGATGACAGTTTGACATTTTTCCAGCTGCTTAGAAGCACTAGACAGTCAAGTAACTCAGTAGGGCATGGGTTGGCATGCTGGGATGTATGTAAGCTTTAACTTTCCTCCCACTCACCGACTCACAATGGTATTCAAAGAACGGGGAGGGGGGAAAAAAGCTTTCTGCAGGTTTCACACTAGCTTATGCCATCTATGTTTTTAGCCTTGTCTTGTAAAAGTAAAATCTTCACTTTCAAGAGTGTATCCAGATGCTGCCAGCTAATATTATCATTCTCAGTAGAAAGTGAGGATTTTATTTATAAAATGTCCTGGCCTTTGCTGAGCAATTCATGGTTCTGAACACTTGAGGGACATATAAATAGCAATTAAAACACAGTTTAGAGTAATGCTTAGGCTCTTAAAGAAAGTGACATCAATTTAAAGGAAGGGATAATGTGCTGGGCTGGACATCAATCAAATGGAGGAAAAAACCTGTTGTCTAAAGCTGCATTTAAATGATGGGATAAGGCAACTGGGAGAACAGGCTCTACAATGTGGGGTCTGGCAGTTAAAAGATGCCCAAGTGAGGATGTTGTGCTTGATGAGACCACACATCTCAGATGTGCCTTCTCCAAAACCTGCTAGAGGCAACCTGATTTCAAAAGGCTAGTGTGCCATAAATGTGGCCTTATAGCCCTTTTACTTTGGAGAGGGGTCTTGACAGGTGAGCGAGCAGACATGGTTTTGGATAAAAGGGAGATGATTTGTTATTTAGCATTTCCTACTACATCCTAATCAGATCTCTTAACCTATCTTATCTACCCTAAATTCACAGTTTTGGTCACTGTTGCCACTATTTGGTCACCACCTCTTCATCCTTGCTGTATTTGTCTTCTTAATATTCTTCTGACATAGGAAAACACTGAAAACCCCTTTCCGTAAATGGAAATCTGATGTGAAGTGTGCCCACAGTCCCACTGTTCAAAGCCTTGCAGTGTACAGCATTTTCACATGCCTCCCAAAGATTCCAAGTCCCCAGGTCTTCACCTCTGCATCGAACTTTTATGTCCTATGTCTGGTTATTTCTGTTGTACTCTGCCCAATCCCTCTGCTTTACTGTTCCTGTCACCTCTTGTTGCTTGTTTTTGTTTCATCCCTTCTGTTTCTCAGTGGAGTACAACCCTCTCTCCAGTGCACAGGGTTGTTTTGGTTTAGTTGGGTTTTTCGGTTGGTTTTTTTATTTGTTTGTTTAGATTGCAATTGCCGTAGAGCAACATAACGTCTGAGCTCACGGCCTGCTGTGTACGCATGCAGCACCTTGTTAGCTGTATAAACGATGAGAATAAATTAGATTCAAATTATCAATATTGTAGTAGCACAAGGGTAGGGATGTAAAATCAATGCTATGAACCTAACCTGCATGCATAGTTACTGCAGTTACTCATAAAAAGAAGCATTTTGTGGATTGATAGGGATGTTTAACTCGACATGCACTTGCACGACAACTTAGTGTGCACGTAGGTTCAAGCAAAAATGCCCTGCATAGTCCGTGTGGCACTGGGGATGCTGAAACTGGACTCTCAGCCAGGAACTATTGGTTTATTTTTAGTTACAGAATTGTGTTGCTGGATGGTTTGGGGAATTCATAAATGTTGCCTGGAGAGTTTTAAAACCTCACTTCTCCACATCTGAGCTGCATGTCTTCCACCTTCAGATGGGCAACTGGATATATTAATGCCAACACTATATGTTTTTGAAGAGCAGGCATTAAACTGAGGCAAAGTTTATTTATAAGAGCAGAATTTGCACCAGCAGATAAAAAGCCTGTTAGAGACATCAGAACTGCATTGGTTTTGTATATATCTGTACTAAAGGTATTTTTTTAAACTGGTTTTATGTAACAGAATGCATGAAAAACCCAAGACATTTAGATCAAGGAGTCAGAGATCTAATCATAATGTTAATGACTTATTTACAAATGTTTTCTCAGCCATGTTACTTTTTCTGTGATTTCTACAGGATATCCTTTTCCTTCAAAGTCTCCAGAAATTACAAGACAGGCTGCCTTTTTTTTTTTTTTTTTTTTGGCTATTTGTTAGGAGGTTGACAAGATGAATTAGGCAAGTAATTGCTGCTGAACTCATACAGTACCTGCTATTTAAGGTGTTTAGTCTGGATAAATTGTCCTCTGTTGAAACCCAATAATTCTTTCTTCAAAACGCATCATTTCTGATACATTTTTGTCTCTGTGCAGACTGCTTATCTTACCCTCACTAATATCTTCTTATGTTTTGTGCAGCGCAAGACATTACTTGATTTTATGTTGAAAAATCCATCGTTCTTCTTTTCTTCAGATTACAGATCTTCATGGCGCAGGGAAAATAAAAAAAAGTTCGAATCCTTTACTTGAAAATATTGATTCTGGTGATAATTATCAAACATTTAGTTCCTTTGGCTTTAGATGAACCATTAACCATGTCTCCAGCTTGTAAATCCAGTCACTAATCAAAATGTGCATGAGTGCACTCAGACAGAAACTTTGGTGTGTGTTTGTGTGGGTTTTTCCAGTGAGGCTGCAGCACTGCTTGGACTCTGAGAATCCCCAGGGCTCTGAAGATGATTAATGATAACAAAGCTTTCCCCATTGTGTTAGCAGATAGGAAGGAAGGAAGAGTACTCTAAAAAGAGAGTGCATAGAATTTTTTAGTATTGAAGTTCAGGAGTAGAGTTTAACCCTTTAGAACAGCTGCAAAAGTCTTTCCAATTATGTGAAAAAGATGAAATCTACTTTCCTTGTCTTCATAAAATCTTTCCAGTGGCTGCATTAGCAAATGTCTACACCAAGTATATGCAGAGGGAAACCAGCACACTGAGATGTAGCAATGCTTTCAGATGAGTTGGGCTGCTTGCAGTGTAACAGTTAGGCACACCCACAATCCACTTAGGTTTAGCTTTTTGAAACGTGTTAGAGATTTCTGCTAATGGGTTTTCCCTCTGGGCAGCATTACCAACCTGATTATACAGGTTTTAAGAAACTCTCTTAGGAAGATTCTTTTTCATCATAAGTTTTGACATTGACCTACTAAACTGGGTAATTTAGCATTTTATTTTCTAAGAATGAAAAAGAAAATTGAATATTTCATGACAAGAGAGGGATTATAGTAGTGCTATTCTTTATGGGAAACCTATCATGTCCAGGGGCCAGATCATGGTTCTGAGATCTGTGCATCTACATGAAGATCCTCAATCCCTGCTTTCAAAACAGCAATGGGAGTTCTTTGGTTGTGATACCCACCCAACTGCTTGCTCTGGAAGCTTCTTCTATGTGTGCTTGTGAATACAGCTTGGAGATGGAGCTGAGAGATGAACAGCAGTTTTCTACCAGAGAACTTTCAATGAAGAAGTAATAAATTTGAAAATCATGTGAATTTTTGTAAGGACTGTCTCAACAGAAACAGGGACATAATGGCAAAGACAGTTCTAGTTGGTTGTGGAAATCTGGGGCTTCTGAATGGAGAGCTTTGGCCACACATTCTTAAAGTTTCTCCAGTATTAGGAGCAGCTTTTGAAGAGATGTGGAGAACAAACCTTTGCCTTCTCCCCCTGTGACACACTGCATGAGAATCTTTGTGAAGAAATTTTGTTGGAGATTGCATCACAAAAAGCCCATTCCTAAAGCTAACTGGGAGGATGTGGCAATTTTGCCCTGGTGATATAATTGCTGTGTTCCTTTAATAGCAATTGTTCTTGTCCATTAAGGGGTACCAAATGCAACCTGATTGTTAGTTGGCTGAAAAACAGGAATGCTTTGTTTCACTAAGACATGCCACCTGATGCACTGGAGCTGCAATTCCAATAAAAAAATGTCCTGGGAATTTTAAAACTGGTTTTACAGCAGATAAATTGGATAAATTTGTTTAAAATATTTCCTTTAAAAAATTTGAAATGCTGTAGTTCTTGGCCATTACCCCACTAATATACTGTGGTTTAGAACAGTTAATTTGCCCACTGCAACCCCCCCAGTCTTACATTTCTGGGGGCAATTCTTATCTGTGTGCAATTCTTATCTGTGCAAAACAGTATTTTATGGAAGTGTTATTTGGTATCTGCTTTGAGCTTTAGAGTAAAATATTCAAAGTTGTGCTTGCAAGGAATCCATTTGGTAGTCATTGTTTTACTATGTTTACCAATTTGTCACTAATTTTCTGCTGCTGTTAGACATGTAGTTAGAAGAGTGTTACTAACCCTCTAGCTGATTCCAGAAAAAAGTAATGGCTTGTTGGGGTTGTGATATTTGATAGTTTCCTTCCTCTCAGTCCTTTAATCTTTCTATATTCTCTTTTCTGTACTTAATTTTACATTCTGGAGTGTCCAGAATTGGAGGATGTCCAAGTACAGCAGAACACTGTGAGGTTGTGTGGTGATCTGGGGAAGGGGGAGAAGCATCTGCAGAGAATGTCCAGAAATATAAAAATGTAACATGGTTTTCACTCTGAGCATGTGTGTTCATGTATGACCATACTTATGTGTCTGCCTTACTAATGCATGTATAGAAAATACAATGTACATGGCAGAGTTATAACATCCTGCTCATCAGTATCTTTCTAGAAATAACCTGGAAAAAAGAACGTAGCATTTCTGTGATACCAGTTGCAATGTCTTAGAGCTCTTCTACAACATGACTTCACTCTCAAAGCAGGATTCAAACAGGAGCAGCTGAGCTGGGGGGTTTTGATCCACTTTTGGGGTTTACATTAGCACCAGTTACAAGAGTTGCTGCTGATAACTGAAGCCCACATGTGGCCAGGTCCTTTAGTTTGCAGCATTCTCTACCTCAAATGTAGGGTTAAGATTTCTTCCTGTACTGTGACCCCGTTGTGGTAGGTAAACAGGCTGGAGCAGCATAAAAGGGTTGGAAGCCCCATTTCTGGCTGAGGGAGAATTCCCTCGGCACAGGCCCTGCAGAAGACAGCAATAAGGCACCGCACAGATTCTCCCCCAGATGTCTGGTACCTTTGGTATGCAAATAGTGGGGACCCTGATACGCGGCCAGCATGGCTCCTTTCAAGTCCTCGTTTAGTTCCCGCTGTGTGTCTTTCCCCTCTTACTACAGAGAGAAGAACACTCTCATTTTGTTATGTTTGAATTACAGTATCGTTTGTATTAGGACAGATCAAAATCTAACACCCAAACCATTTTCAGTCCACATAGCTATATAAGCAACTGTCTCATAATTAAAGTAATTAAAATGTACAGATGCCCAGAACAAAAGCAGAATTGTTCTGTAGCATTGCTGCTAACATGAAGCAACATTCAGAGATTTCTGTCACTTACTATATAAAAGCAGTTCCAATCCCCCCATCTTTGAAAAAACCCACAAAATTCTTCACATAAATAAATATTCCACTAGCATAATTTATAAATTACTTTGGTTAAAAATGTTAAATTGCCAAGAAGTCTGACTGCAACTGGTCTGGTTCTCCTTTTTTTTAATATACATATTGAAAAAGAAGAAAAAGAGAATGTTGAAACAGCTGAGGTTAGTTTGGTTGAGGGTTAATGTTTGGGTAAGAAGCCTCCAAGGAAAACTCAAGTGCTGAATGAACACCACTCTATGGTAATTAGTGAGTGGTGTGTTTTTTTCCCTTGGAGTCAGTTTCTGAATCAATGTAATAGGTAGTGATGGGAACAGAGAAGGACAGTGGATGGAGAAGATAACTTTCTCAGTGAGACGTAATGTTGATTGTGGCTCTTTCATTAAGGATAGGTAGACACTTCTACCAGAAGAAGGAATACAAGTTTTGTTGCTTTGGCCAGACTTTAAGTGATTAGTTTAAGCTACAGCTACACTTTTTTTTTTTTTTTTCCTCCCTTTACTTTTGTCTCCTTAACTCCTGTATAGTATTGTAGTGCCATATTAAATGGTTGCTGTCTTCCATGTCTGATGTATCTGAATTCAGTGGATGGTAAAATGTTCCCTGTTTATTCAGTTATGTCTGTAAAGCACTTTAGGATCTTTGAATAAATATTGGTCATTATATTGACTTTGAAAAGTACTTTTCCATACAAAAATAGACTACTTTTCTTCCAAGATCTGTGAAATAACATACATCCTAACTATTGGCGTATATTCTAAAAGGACTTGTTGGCATATATACTAGGAGATCAAAAAGTAAGACTTCATTTTATTCAGTTCTGTGGCTTTCACTACAAACAGTTGTGTGGTATCAGACCTGAGAGAGCAGTTGCAGAAAACAGTAAAGCAATAGGAATTCTGCTTTTCATCTTACAGCAATTTCTTGAAAATGTTTGAGGTTTGATAAAGTGTGGATCTCATTGTAGGATGGCTTCTTTTGGTTATTTAACTCGGCTTAGAAGAAATCAGGTTTTTTTATGCTATATTATATCTGTGATGTGAAAAAAAAAAAAGTGATGGTCTCATTCAAGACGCTGTGAATATTGGAAGAATCAGTGCAGTGCATGATTCTTTGCTTTTCAATATGGAAAGCTCATGGCTACAGGGAACGAGACTCCTTTCCATCACTTTGAAATGTTTTACTGTTATTAAAGGCTCAGAATAAAATATAATTAAGGGAGTTTCAATCTTCAGTGCTGATGTGGGTTTTTTTCTGCAGTTTGAATAGTTTCACTTTCTTGCTGTTTCAAGAACAACTTATTCTTTAAAATGTAAGTTGAATCAGTTCTCAGGACAGAAATGTAACTTTAATTTTTAAAAAAGAAATGCCATATAGCTCCCATTTCTTTTGTTTTTCAGATGGCTTTTGAGTGGTGTAATTGTAAAAATAAATCAATGCATTAACTAGTGAAATATTTGTGCATATCTTTCTCTGTCCCTTCCCACTACTGTCAATCAAGTAAAGACAATTTTTGTGCAGAAGAGTTTGGTTTTTTGCGAGGGGAAAAAATACCTTTTTTGTTAAATAGAAATGTAAACAGTTTTATGTAAAATATTGGGATTTTTTTGCTGAAAGTAAATTCAAATATCAGATTAATCTTTTATGAAACAGGAGGGTTTACAAATAATGACTGTGCAGTGGGAAAATGCACCAAAATACAAGTGTGTTTTTTGAGCCTTCCTTTCCCAAAGTGTGTTCTTTTGAGCCTGAGTTGGTCCCCTCGACCTTTATGAATGTCCCTGGGAGACTGCTCTAGATAGGACTGTATCCTATGTAGAAAGCCCTTGATATTCTGTGGTGGTGTTTTTTAATAGAGCCCTTATTTTAGCAAAATGCCAATAGTTTGGGCTAAAGATGGCTATGGTTTGAAACCAAAATGAGGGAAGATAAATTATTTTAATTGGAATTTAAATAGTTTTGATTTAACTAATGCTAATTAAGAATACACAGTGTGTATGCATGTCTAAGAGTGTCAGGCATTTTTTTTATTATTATTATTTTTTTTTTTTACAAAATGTGCCCACTTAGAGAACTCCTGGTTCTCTGGAGTGGAGTGCAAGAGATCAATGTGCAAAGTCCTCAATGAGGACAAGTTTTCTCCAGAAGGTTCTCTTCATGGTTGTGACAGCTGCTCACCATCTTAAGGATTATGCCTTTATTGCTGTTCCCTGGGATGCTGTATTTACTCTGGGTTTTTTGGAGGTAGGCTGAGGTTATATTATGGTATGCCAGATGTAGGTTTGGCAGGGTGCTCAAATGATGCTTCAGTTTTAGGTCTGTTGAGGTGTTTGGTGGGAATCAGTGAGTATTAGGGAATATGTCACATGCTTAAAACTAGGCATATGTGAGGCTGTGGGTTAGTTGAGGCTGTGGGTTAGTTAAGACTGTAGATCAGGTTTTGTGTATTGTGGCTGTAGACTGTTCTTTCCATCTATTAAAGTGATATCCTGTTTTCCCAAGAATATCATATTTAGGAGAAAGCTAGTCAAGAATTCTTATAAGTAAAAGACCTTTTTTTCTATTCCTCACATAATAGCAGTTCAGAGATTTAAAAATAGCACAGAAAACAAATTAAAATTACAAATGAGAGGATATTAAGAGTGTGGCCATCCTAAAAGTTGGTATTGGCCTTTTTTCTGAGGGATTTTTTTTTATTATTATTGATTTTTTTTTTCTCTTCTCAATGTTGCCAAGGTTTCTCACTGTTTTGTTGTTGCTTTCTCATAAAACTCTCCACAATTCTTAAGGGAAACATTCTCATTAAGGTCGCAGTGGTAAAAGAAATCTTTATGGCAAGGTTAGGAAGTATTTCTAATGATTTGGGGGTATTTTTTTGAGGCAATTTATCCTTGCAGTGGTCATTTAAAAACTGAAATAAAACTCAGAGTAATAAGACCCATTCTTTTCCACCAAACCATGCAGAGCCCTGGACTTCAACAAGGAATGATACATGAAACCATTGAAAATACTGTAGAAGAACAGTAAAACCAGCTTTCCAAATGGAGAAGAAAGTTTAAAGCCTTGTCCAAACACGAGTTTTACTACTTTTGATTTGGCTGATAATGGTTTTGATACAAATGTGCTGATATTTCCCATGCACAGGAGTGGAAAAAAGCTTACTTGCATGGAGGGGTGACTGCCAAGCAGCTTTGGTGTTCACAGTGCTCCCCAATGGAAGTGCTTAGGCTACATTTGGATTAGGTAATTAAGTAGTGCTGGGGAGCATTCCTGAGAGCTGGCATGTGGAGAGCCACTCTGGAAAGTTCTCAGGAGCATTCTTAGTGGGCTTTCAACCACCACCAGTCACCCTGTGCTGACACACCCTGCCCATTGCCGGAGCTTGAGCAGGTTCAGGGTTTGCAAGCAGCTGGTTTGCTCTGCAGAGCCATGAGCTCTTTGGGCCCATCCAGCTGTGTTGCCCTGGAATATTCCTTAGTATGTTTAATTTATTTTACTGGTAAGGCTACTAGATGGAGACTTAGTCAGAGATATGAATGCGCTTCTGTGAAGTGGTTTGCTCTGTTTTGCATAAGAGTAAGCTGCCTCACGTCAGATGAACATGTTGTAATTAGTGTGGAGTTAATAGTATACCTGAATGCTGCAGCTTATTATAGTCACATTACCAGCCCTGTGCTGTACAAAGTAGGGCATGTTTACGTTGCTGTTACTATATCAACACTACAGCTTGTACTACGCTGCGTTACCAATACCTAGGCTGTAACATGCAAATGTGTAAAGCTGGCCTCAGTTGTAACAAGCTGTGAAGAGGACACTAGAACACAGCAATGGTGACTACCAAATGTCTCAAGGTCCATCAGATCTGCAGGCATCCAATATTATATGGGTTTTTTTTAAGTATTCAAAGCATTTAAGTATCCTTACCTTATGTAAGGACAATTTCCTTTTTTTTTTTTTTTTTTTTTTTTTTTCCTCCTCCTCTGTTCAAGATAATTGGTATTCACAGAGCAACTTGGCTGAGGGAGCCTGAACTTCAGGACACCATAGATCTTTTCACAGTGTGTGCTATACGTTAAGGTGCCTGTCAGAAGTTTTTTGCTGGCTTTCTCTTGATTCCCACCAACTGAATGACACTAAATTTCCCTTTGTGTAACTTCTTTGTGTAATGCATGGGGAAAGTGTCCAAGGAAGTAGAAATGAGATGCCACCACTATGTAGGTATCCAGCTCCTTTCAAGCCCCCAATAAGCATTTCTTGTACTGCTCTAAATCATCTCTACAAACTACAGCTTAAGGCTGTTGCCCAAAAGCTCAGAGCCTTCATGGTTAAGAATTGACAGCGAGAGTCTTGAAAGATTTATAGTTTGAAAACAAATAAGTGATGTGTAGATGTGTGCGTGTGTAGACAAAAAGACATATGTGCGGGATTTCAAAAATCTGCAGGTAAATCTAAAGCTAATTAGTCATTTTACAAGCCGTTTTAAAGGAGGGAGGGAACAGGAAGAGTACATAATAGTCCCTGTCACCTGAGGTTCTGAGGTCACTTTATGAATGTTGACTGATCATGCTTCTTCACATACTTGTGAAGTTGGTATGAGAGATACGACTCTTTCTGATAGATCGGCTGAGTCTCCCAAGTTGTTGGGAGTGACGATGTGAAGGAGCGAGCTACAGCACCCTAACTGTAAAACCATCATGCTTCTTGCTGCTTACTGCACTTAAGAAACAGCTTCTCCAGCACAAACCTTCTTGTGGCTGAACAAGCTTTGTAGAAGTTTTCTAAGAAAGAGTAAAAAAAAAAAAAATCAGAATGTGAAAGTGCTGTAAAGGTCACCATGCTGTAGATTTATCTAAGCTGCATAGATACTGACTGCATGCTTTTTGAAGCTGTGTGTTTAAAATGACCATAAAGTACTGTTCAGAATCTCTGAAGACATTTCCACAGTTTACAGTATTTGCTATTGATATAACAGTGTGAGTATAACTTGGTTTGTACTGAGGTTAGCAAGTGATTCTGTGTGTTGTAGCAGAGTTCATATACATGTAAATGTGGGAACTAGGTGTTCTCGCTACATGTTGTTATTGTATAAATGAGATGATTTTGCTAATTGAAGACAAGGTCAACAGTATCAGAGGATGGTAAAAGTGGTTTGACTTGGAGACAGTGTAACATTACTGCAAGATTATTAGAGACAAAAAAAAAAAAAAATCAGCCCGCAAAGACTGTTTACCTTTTGGCTTATTCACAGGCTCAGGCTGAAACAAGCTTTTTCCAGAGAATGTAGACTATTTGTGACTGTCATCTTGAATTTTCTCTTCTAAGAAGTAGGCCTATTCATGTTTTAAGATACCATTTTCTCCTTACTTCTGCAGGGTCAAGTGCAAGATTTAAGCAGTATGCATAGATTCATTACCCTAATATGATTGCAGAGCTATAAAAAAAAAAAAAGAAATCTCTTTTCCATTTGAGGATGTTACCACATGAGAACCGACATGATTCTAGGCCAGTGTAAGAGAGTAAGAAAGTGAATATTTACAGTACCTTTGACTTTTGAATTCTTCTGCGATTCTATAATCCTGTTTGCAAATGAAAGTTAATTTATTGACTTTAGCAGTCTTATGTCTTACCTGAAATGTTAAACATTTCTGTTTAACTGTCATTGTGGGACTCCATATTTATTCTTCAGTACTGATGCCATATATTTTTGTTTGTTTGTTTTTGAATTGCTGCTTGGGATCTGAAAAACTGCTTGGCAGGCTTTAGGTTTCTTGTGTTTTGACTGGCAATAAGGACTTTATCATCACGTGTTGATAACACATGAAGTGGACTATTGTAGGTTTTGTTCCTACAAAGCTCAGTGATTCTGCAGAACCTGTTCTCCTTGCTTCTGTGCAGGGGCAACTGCAAGAGGTATGCACTAGCAGAGCATTGGTACAGGATAAACTTTCCCTAAGAGACAGGCAGAATTGTAAAGTTGTGTGCACTTGAAACCTGAAGTTTCCAATCCAAAGTCTATGGGCAACAACAGTAGAGTTCCCATTTAGTTGATGGAGATTCAATCAAATGTTGATACAACTGTCATCTTAGTTGTTGCATCAGTCTGATAATAGCAATTCTTTGTCTTCTTACCCAGCTCCATTCCGGAAGGCAGGGGTGAGTGGAGTCTTATGCAGGACTCATGAAACCACAGCAGGAGCCGAATCCTTTCAAGTTCACCAACTGCAGGTGCAATAGCAGATCAACATTTTACTACATGGGATGGAACCCCTTATAAAAAGCAGTTATCTGTGAGCATGACAAGATATTGGGGCTGCTTTCCATGACCACCTGGTTAGTTTCTGCCATTGTCTTATATGTCACCTAACAGTGGACAATAGTGACTGATGGTTCAGTGAAACAGCTTTTCCTCTGCAGCTCCATGGTATTGTGCTGTTGATTGTTTGAACCTCCACTTGCTATTTTGGGTGGGAAACAAACAGTTTTGTCTGGCAGTTGCCAAGATCTCCTCCCCCAGAAGGGATTCTGACTTCTGGTTGGGTCTGGAGACCTCTAATACAAATGCTTTTCTCTTGACAGTTATAATATTGCTTGGTATATGAATTTAGAACTATATCTGGAGGAAGCACCTTTCTTGGTAAGGATTTATTCAGTCTGTCAATGCACATGCTGGGAAGCTGCCTCTACAGCAGTTATTTGTCAAAAAACATGCCCAGAAGTGACTCTTGGTGTGCTTTTTGGTTACAGTACTGAATGATTGTCTGAGCAGGATATGCATTTAGTTTTACCTCAAAGAGCCAGGGAACAGCTTTTCAGGCAGTACATGCTGTATGCTAGCCAAATGTGCTACAGCTGGGCCTGAGAACTGTTGTTTGGTCACAAGCTGGAGGCTGGCTTAAAAAAAAAGGTTGATCTTCCACTAGACTTCTTTAAGGAGAGTGGCTTGATCATGCACCATGGGAAGCAGGATGAAAACAGTTTTTCAGTGTCAACAGAGCACTCAGTTGTGGATGGGGTATGTTAAAGCCTTGTCTGAGACTATTAAATAAGAGACTAATTATAGTTGTGCTTTAGTAGTTCACTGATTTCTTTCTTTGGCTGTAATCTGTGAGGAGCATCACAGTCATTAAAATGCGTTGGTACCATGCTAGTAGTTAGTGAGGAATTGCACTCCAATAAAAATACAGTGTTGAAACAATAGAACAATAATTTATCCAGTGTGGTGTCTCTCAGGGATTAGAGTCGAATGTGTTTGTTTCTCATTTTTGAGCACATTCACTGAAATTTGCAAATGCAGATTAGCAAATGGTTGCAACAAACTAAGAACATCTATGTCATATGCACTTAATCATGGATTGCTGTGTGAGCAGAGCTTGTGCATGGGCATACATCAAAGCTGATATCTATCTATGTTGTAATGTATTCCTTCACATGACCATATCCAATACATGATACTTATTATTCCATTAGTACCCAAACCACAAACCCTTTCCAATATCCATCTGTGAAGATGCAAATAGTTGCATACTTTGTTTTATTAAGGATCAGCCATTAAGGGGTCACTGGTTAAAAGTCTGAAGATCATTAGAGTGATTTTTAAAAAATATAAACAAACAGCTGTTGTCATATATCTTGAAGAGTTTCTGCTGTACCCATGCAATTTTTATCTGTGGTGATGATGTTGTCATGGGAACATATGCACAAGGGAATTAAGTGATGTCAGGAAAAGCGTAAATGATGCAAACATACCTTATTTGAAATGTTAATTAGAACTCTTCCCACTATTCCAAAGAACAGTTCAATTTCATTTTATTTCAGATGTAGGGAAAAATATGACACTTTTGTCTAACAATAAGTAGCTTACATTGTTGTACCAAAGTGAGTGTGAGTCAGTGAGTTAATCTGCATTGGCAGCATTTGCACTGGGGACCATCTGCAGCCCTGCTTGTCTGAGCATCAGTAATATTCCTCTGTGAATATCTCATCTTGATGGTCAGGGGAGGCAGGCAGCCTCTTTAAAGAGTTCCATAAATGCTTATAATTGCTGCATTAAACTTCAGTTTATTATTTTCTCCAGGTGCAGGTATGCGGATGATATGAAACCCCACTGCATTTACATACAAATTGAAGATTTTTATTAATCAGCCCAGTAACAGGAATCAAACAGCAACACTCCATCAGGTCCTTAAATACATTTGGTGACATTTTTACCATGCATTAGCATGATAGGGCAAGCAGAATATAATGTACCAATGATTGCTTTTCCATTGAAAGCACAAACGGTTTCATTTTTCCTGTCATCTCAAATAAGTGTTAAAGAGGGTTTGGAGGCTATTGTGTACGTTCCGTATGCTAGGGACTTACAAACACTGATGGCCACATTAAATAACCATTAGTGGCTCGGCTTAGATCATTGCAACATCCCTCCTCTTCAGAATTTATTCTTTGATTTAAAGTGAAAGCAATCTGTGACTGCTTTCATAAAGTCCTTCGGCTCCCTCCATATTTTTTTTTCCTCAAACAAAATGCATTACAACAGTAATTTTATGACTGTTAAGATAACTGCCGTTAACAAGCACTTAATTAAAATGTACAATAAATAGCAGGCTGCAGTCTTATCTCCTCTCATGAGCTCCCAGCAGCCTGAGACTCCAATGCACAGCCCTGCTGTTCCTCGGCTTGTTTGCAGATTAATTGCTTTTCTGTCTGGCAAAAGCTGCTTCTCCTTCAGCCAGATCGTAAATGACCAGATAGGGACTTTATCAATCAAGCTACTACTTTCTGTGATCACTTCCATTCAACACCTTCTGAATTTCGCATTGAGAGGAACAGAAGTTATAGAGATAGGATTTAACATCTTAGTTTTTGTGTGCTTGGAATTTACGATAGTGCTGTCACCATTTGACACTGTTAATCTTTACATACAATACCCTTGGAGCAAGGCTGGTTTTGTTCCTGAGCTGGAACTATCCCTTGTAAGAACTGTGAAGAATACATATGAAACACAGCCGAGATGCTCTCTGTAGCACAAGGTTAGATCTCTTCCATAATCTGTATGCACTTGCTGATGTGGCTCAGCATCACTCTGTAACCTTGGATTCTGACCAAGTTAGCAGTTCACAGTTACATTAATGGGGATCTTGTTTTATTATCATTTATATGGGGGCAGTTGTCTGAAGGCCTCAGCCATGGATAAGGGCCTTGGTTTGCTAAGTGCTTAATATGCCTTCAATGAAAACCTGATTATGTTCAAAGCAGGTTTTGTAAAATCAGAAGTTATCTTCCCTATTTAGACTTTGCCTATTGTCAAAACCCTAGTGCATACAGACTTTGGGAAATGCAGCTGTTTGCAGATGAATTGTTATTTCTGAATTTAATAAAATGATCCAAACAAGTCTGATCACTGTAGAAATGCAAATGCTAATTTTTTTTCCCACTGTGCAGCTTTTAGAGAGCAAGTACTCTTGCTACTTGCAGAATACACAAGAGTTACAAATGTAAATATGATACCAGAGTGCAAATGTACTGTAGCCCACTTTTGAAATGCAATCCTTGAACCGCAGTAGCTATGTTGTTTTCTTGTTACCTACTCAGAATATAACCAAATCTTTCATTTACTAGGTTTACTTCACATGCTCAGCAAAGCGAATATCTTCCATTTGGGGTTCTAAACAGGCACTGTACAGTAACTTTGAAATTGCAGTATATTAACTTCAAGCCTGCTTCTGAATACACATGAAGCTGCAGTGTTAAACATAATACATGTAGCTCCTTTGGTGTCCTCACTAAGGTCAGTCTTAAACTAAACCAAAATGCTCCCTACCCTGCTTGTGTGCTATTCTTTGAACGGAGCAGCCCAGCAAACATATTTTGTTGTTGTTCTTTGGTTTTGTTTGTTTGTTTTTTCTCTTTCTGCCAGTCAGAGAGGCAAGAGACTTTTTTTGGTGGAAAAACTTATGCCTAAGAGAGCCAAAACACATGAGTTCCCTGACAGAAGTGTGTAGATTTATGTTAGCAGCCTCAAAGGATATTTGGAGCGTCTTTGCAAGGGGCCTTTTCCTGTCTGATCTTCACTGAGTGGTCTGCTCAGAGCTTCATTCTTGACACACATCACCAAGAACTAATTGTAAATTAATGAAAAAGAGCATAGCCCTTAAGAGGCCACTGCTGTTGGCAGATGTGTGCTCAGATAGCTTCTGTGGAGGAGTCAGAATGCTGGGGTGACTGATGCACATGTATCGGTGGAAGTAAAAACCCAAAGCAGTGGAAGTGTTCTCAAGGTGCAGGAATGAAGGAGCTGATGATAAAAGTTGCTATAAAGCTGCTAAAGAAAATACACAACTGTTTGGTATCCTCCGAGCTATTTGTCATGGTCACCACAGTTCTACCACTTAAATAAGCAAACAAACAAGCACAGAAGATAAAGACAAGAAATAATCACTACGCATATCAGCAAGAAGAGAATGCAGCCCTGTGAAGATAGTAAAATTACATACATAGGTCAACCAATTTGCATTGTAATACTGCTGCAGCTGAATAGCCCCATTGTAACACCTGAATGCATGGACATTTACAGCATTAATGTGGTTATGACAGAAATGTTATTATCGAGGTGCTTATGGGCACTAGGGTCAGAACAGCGTTTACATCTCATACCTGTAACCATTAGATGAACAGAGTCACAGAACACCCCTTTGGAGGAGGGAGATAAACAATAAACAGACTTGATTCTGCATTTTTCTATTTTTTCTTATATGCAGGGGGTTTATTCTTAAACCCACTCAGGCAGTTATGCAATACTCACACTTTTCTATGGCATCTGTATGTTTGAAATCCAGAATTCCTGCGATTTTTTTTTGTGTGCTTTCACACATCAGTAACAATGAGTTGTTTTGCTTTCAGACACCTGATGTCTTGAAAGAAAGTACCTGCTTAAAGTTCAGTTGGTGCCTAATTTTGTTGACTTTTCATTTGTCCTATGCTAATAATGGGCTGAGCTTTCTCGATAAGATCTTTTGACTTTCAGACTTTCTTCAGAAAGTTTCTTCAAATGTTTGCCTCTTCCCCTTCTTCCTCCTTCTAATGTGTCATTTGTCCTGAAAAGTGGAATAGCTCAATATAGGCTGATTTTCTTCAGCTCATTTCAAACACACTTGCATACTGGCTCAAAAACCTGTTGCATAAACCAGATTTCTAGGCAGCTTGCTATAGGTTTCTTTGCAGCTGGGAGAGAAGGTTAGGGACTAATGGGGTAGGCCCACCATTAGAGTACAGCCACAGCTGATTAATCCAGGTCATTTTACTCTATTCACTATAACATGTGTTTTTTATTCTCTTATTATTCCTTAAGAATTTATTTTGAAATTATGCTGATTAAAAAAGTAATATTTCCGTCAGTACCTACATTAATTCAACCTTGTAAATTTTACTTCACCCACTCAGCTGGGTGGAGTGACTGTTTTTTTTTTTATGGATGAGCAGATGTTATAGCTGAGCTGTCAATTTTTATATTCTTCATTAATTTATTCATGGGGAATCTCTTCATCCCAAATACTCTTCTGTGAACAAGTGGCAAGGTCCTTGGGTTCTGTGATACCCTGGCAAATCAGTGTTACCTGCTTCATGTTCCTAAATTCAGACACTCTCAAATGTGATGTAAGCAAATGCATTATGTACGTACTTGTAACAGTGCGAGAGTTGAAATCCCTGTCCCACACAGACAATAACCAGGCTAGCTCAGTCTGGAAGCAAATGAAAGCTGTATGTACAAGCAAATCTACAATCTATGATGAAATGTAATAAATATGTACAAATATACACTTTTCACAACGTACAATCAACAGAAAAGCACAACCAAGCCCCCTTTGCTTTCCCCAAGGGGCCTCCCCGCCAGCCAGAAGGAATCCCCCCAGACCCCCCTGGCAGAAGGCAGAGAGTGAAGAAGCAGAGAGGCTGTTAGATTTAGCTTGCCAAGGTCAGCGTGTTATCTTCAGCCAGAAAAGAAGCAGCAGCAGGCAGAAGCCCAGCAAGCAAGCTGAGAACTGCCCAACTCCCCAACCTTGTTTTGAGTAATAGTTCTTAAACATTTCTAATAATAATTATTTTTGCCTTCTTACACCTAATGGTGATTTATTTACATTCTCTCACTTTCTCTGCTGAAGCTTTGTGAAGGAAAGTTAGAAAGACGATCTTAAAACCATCACAATACTACATTTGTTTATGTCACATTTGAGAGACACTCTGTTTCAGAACATGAAGAAGATATTTTGACACGGCGTTTGGCATCATGATCTTTGCTGACTGAAGCAGTCTTTACCTGTGCACATCAGTATTAATTCCATAATAAGTCAATTAATTCAGCACATGAGGTTTTCTGGTTCTCTTGCAATATTCTGAGTTTAGGCCTTGTACTGGTCTTTATTCTTTCTGTCTCCATCATCACATAGCAAGGATACAACCCAAAGGTATGGAGATTCTAGTTACCCCATCCTGTTTGATACAATCAGATGATTTTTTTTTAAATCATTATTTATTTGATATGTCCATTCTCAGTTTGTGGAGAGTTATGGTGGGGGGTACTGGAGGACTGGGAACTTAAGAAGAACTAATGAGAATTTTTAAACTCGAGGAAGTTGAAAAAGTTTAGACTGTGGCATTAACACATGATTATTGCTACATGGAGAAGTAGGTCTTGGGAAATACTGGGGATTCTTTAGGGATTTTAGTTACCAGTGAAAATGTCTTCCTGTAATAAATTTGGAAGATGGTTTTCACAGTCAAAATAGCTATGAAATGGCTATCTAAAAGAGATGTATTTTCTTTTGAATTTTTGTTGTTGCTGTTGTTAAGCTCACATCCTGTATTAGAGCTGTGCTGTACGTGGCCATCTCTGTGATGGGTTTTGCTGTACAGCAATACACAAACATGTGATGTAGCACAGTTGATGGGGAAACCTGGGATGCACAGTGTACTTGGTATGGTGATGACAGCTTTTTTAGCTCTACAAGGACAGAGATACGTAATGCACACCCTCCAAATATATATTCAGAGCCCTACTCAGCACTGCTGATGGCATTTTGGAAAACCAAAAATACCCTTGTTAATGCAGCCAGTGTCAAGAACTTAATTTCCTTAAAAAGTAATCTGGATGACTTCCCAGATTATACATGTGAGCCTCTAACTTCAGAGGATATGACTCTACTAAGACACTATGAGTAAAATTAATAGTAGAAGGCTTTCTTGTTCTCTTGGAATATTCTCGTTTTAGGCTCCTAATGATCTTGGTTCTTCCCCTCTCCATCAACACATAACAGGTTACAAATCCTAAGGGAAAAGAGCCTAGTTGGCTCAAGATCATGTAATTTGGGATTGTTGAACAACAAATGGTGAACTTGCATAGACTATTTCTAACTGATTTGTCACTGAGAACAGAAACTAATAAGAATATTGTAATTCACTTAACAATATAGTTATTTTGCATTTTAACTGCTTTTTATCTTAATGGAATTTTGTGGGGATCAGACAGACAATTAGAAAGGGGCTATTTTAGTGACATTTATAACACAGCAAGAAACAAACAAACAAAAAAGCTCTTCCAGGGCATCTGCTCTATAAAGGCTGTACCACAAGAGACGTCTAATTCAGAAAATGTTATTTGTATTGCTTCTGAGATGAATTTAAGATATTTGGTCAATCCCTTATTACTGGTGATGATAAATCAATTACACTCTTCAGTAAGGCATTTAAACACAATGCTTGCTTTACTGAGTTAAGGTAAAAGCTGGATTTGGGCTAGAAACCTGGTTTCCAGCCATTTTCAGATTTTGGTGATAATTAATCTTTACAACAAATCAACATAATTTGCTTCACATGGACAATGCCAAACTTCGGTGTGATCAAAATGTACATCCTTTTCTGATTTGGTGCTTTGAAGAGTACTTGCAGAGTGATAATTTATTGAAGGTTTTTTAATTTATTTAATCACTTCTTTGGATGGTTTTTCTCCTACTGGAAATCTTCATTACAATTTACTTTTAGCATGAATTCAAATTAATTATTGCGGGAGGTATTTTTCTTCTCCATGACTTATTTCTGCCCTCTGATCAGTGGTCCATGGTCAGTGCTCAGGTCTCCCAGAAGCCTAAAACATGTATAACACTGACATTTAGGGAGGTCAAATTGAAGAGGTTGGAAGTAGTGGTTTAACTTGCAGGGGGGCATTCATTCCCATGTATGAATATTCAGGTTGGTCAAACAATTGTTGTCTTCTTTAAAACAAGACACGTTTCAAGCCTGTTTTGTGCAACTGTTCTCTACTGCATAACAACCAAACAGGAGTTACCACTTAAACCTTCTGCTCCGAATATCAGCTTAACTTCCAGTTCACAGAACCACAGTTTCCATCAGTTTGGAGAGGACCCTCAAAGATCATCTTGTCCAACCCCCCTGCAGTGAGCAGGGACACCTACAGCTAGATCAGGCTGCCTAGTTCTCTCTGTCCTGTGCTTGGGTGTTTCAGAAGTCTGAGATGCTACACTTAAGGCTGATGCACAGTAATACAAGTCTTATGGCAAGTAGAAAGTCCTGCTAAGGTGACACTTCTAGCAGCTTTCATTGGTAGGTCATCCCAAAGAGGCATGGTTTCCAGGTGACAGATAATCATTTTCTGTGATGAAAAGAAGGAAGCACTAGCTTTCATCTCATGCTAACCTTTTCTTGGAGTAGATATTCATCCAACCCAGAAGCTCAGACCTAGAATTCAGTATTTGAGGGGAAGTTTCGAATGATATCTGAATTTTGCTAAGCCTTCCTGCATTTAGATTTGGTTGCAATAGGCTCTGCCACTGGTGTTTCTGTGCTAACAAGTTGTCAGGCACTGACTTAGAGACCTAGTGAATTTTGGTCTGAGCAATCAAATGGATTCATTCTCTTCTGTACCTACAGGTGCTGGGGAGATGAGTGATCTCCTTCTCCTCACAAGTGAGGAAGGTCAGGAGGGTTTTCTTCTGTGTCTTTTTGCTATAACAGATACTATCTGATCTAGTGCACTTTGATCCAGAAAGTGTTAAGCCAAACTTCATATGTTCACTGTGGGCATGCATAGGTGGGATGTAGTTATAAATTAGTGTTAGAGGATGGCATTTTTCTGTGCTTTTGTTTCAAGAAAGAAACAGCAGCTGCAGCAGTTTTAAGATGTGTGATGTGATATTCTGGGAAGTTCAAGTTCAGTTAAGGCAGCTTGAGAATTACAGTGAGTATTAGTGTTAATCAATTAGAAAAAAAATCTTGACAAATTAAACGTCAACCCCTACCCGGATGTGGCTGTTGAAATTCAGATCCAGATGCAAGATTGACATCTTGTGTGTGTCTTTGCTGTGCTGAAACACAGTGGCAAAACCCCAATGCTATTCTCCTCTGTCTCTTAGCTAGCAGTTGATCGAGCTCTGTGTCTCTAGTATCTCCTCAATGATCAGGAGTTCTTAACTGCTCGCATTTTTCATTCCTCCCATCACCTCAGAAGTCTTGTCTATTGTTAAACCAAGCATTAGTGGCTTCTTGGTAAAATAGGAAGAAAGAAAGCAAAAGCTTTCTCCTGCTCTGTGAGGTCTGGTTAATTTTAATTCTGTTGTTAAATAGTGTTTCTAGCTCAGTTATGAGTGGAAAAACCGGTGTCAGTTTGTACAGCATTTCAGTGCCAAGCTCTTAAAAGCAGTGCAATTGGAAATGGTTAAGACCTGGGAGGCCACCTAATAATGGTTATTCCCAAGCAGGATTTTTCCCTATAGTGTGCAAGTGTGTGTATATATATTCTCTAGAACTTTACCAAGGCTTGGTTTTTAAAAACCTCCATTAGTAGAGCTCTACTTATTTTTCTTGGGAATTTATTGCTCATGGAAAAGGTTTTACAAGAAATTTTTCCTATTACATGAAAAGTCAAAATTCAAATTACTAGATTTAGTTGCTAATGTAGAGATCCTTGGTGAAAAGTTTTGTTCTTGTCTACTTCTGATCATATTTCATCTTTCTGAGCACTGTTGCTGCTGTTGGTATGTCTGGTGTACCACTTTTCTCAGTGGGCCTGATTTTTATTTGATTTTTATCACCCCTTTTCCTGGATCACTGTGCTGCTTAGAGCAGAACAATTGCCTGGTTTTCAGATTTGCTTTGATGAGTGAGCTCTGCTTTCAGCTACAAACCAAGAGCCCAGGCTGCTGGTGGACATAGGTGCAGGAGAGACAGGCACATGCTTGGCTTCAGGAGAGCAGTGTCAGGCCCTGAACAGTCATGGCATGAGCGTGATGCCTTCCCCTTTATTGTGCATTTGCCTTTTCTGCTGGTCATTTATTTTTGTCCTACCATCAGTTGTAATAATGAAGGAGCTTCCTTCAAACCAGAGCCAAGTCCTGGACTGAGTATTAGAAGATGCAGGTTTTGTAATTCATCAGGATTTGGTATGCAGAAATATCTTCCATATAAAAGAAAAAAGCTCATTAAGAATATAATGAAAAAAGGCAAGAAGTCAAAGAAGTTTAGAACCCAGTCAGCCGACTAAGCATTTGGTGGTTGGTTCGTAATGGCATTTCTTTGAAATGAATTTGAACTACTAAATTCCTGGGTTCAGTTCTGTTTGTAGCAGGTATGAGTACAAAGGAGCATAAATGAAGCCAGTGGAGTTACGCTGAGTCTAAATTAAACATCTTAGGTAGTGTGCAGCTATTTAATGAACTTATTATATGATTCCTTTATGAAAAGAAATTCAGTGATTTCTCTTAAAAAAAAAAAAAGTCATTCCATTATGTTCTTGTTTTGATAATTTCCCTCATTTTTCTTTCTTATTTGTATTTTAAAAACTTCTGCAGCCCCTGTAGGGTGCTTCAAAGGTGTAGCCAGAGTTCCAAATTTGTACAGATTATTCCACTTTATTATCTACCTGCCTTCAAAAGACAGCCTCACTGGGCTGTGGCACAATGGATCAGAGACACTGGCTCTGTAAAATGTTCTGTGGTATGGAAAGTCAGAAAGTGTCTCATGCTGAAGGGGAGCAATGGGGGAGTTCAGTTGAGAAAATGAAGTTCCCGTTGTGGAAATTACTGTGTCATGGAATTACTCTAGCTCTGGTCAAAAGTGCCATTAAATCTCCAGTACTCAAAAGGATCTTCAATGATGTGTTACATTCAAATGTTTCTAAATTTAGAAGTTTTGCTTTTGGTGTAAAACTTGTTAGAACTGAGGCTTTTTTTCTTCTACATTGGAAAATCCCCACAAGCTGTTTCCCGTAGAATGACACAGAAGCTGTGGATCCCTTAATTTGTTGCTTAAACAACAACAATATTTATGGAAGCTTGTTTAACAAGTTTTTTTTGGTACATCTTCCCAGACAGCCTTCCCTAGTGAGGGCTTCTCCCACTATCTGACATGATTTTGTCAAATGCCTCCCAGGGGTTCGTTCTTCCTATCTTGTTGTGTTTGTATGGCCTGTACAAGTACAACAAATTCATATTCTGTAAAATCAAGGAATAATAATTACAGACAAAGGCCCTGAATCTGTAAGCCTGCATATGTCATATTTCAAAACTGGATTTTGGAGGAATTGGTCCTAGTGGCTCCTGCTGATGCTGTCTGGCTTGTGAGTGCTCAGGGTCATGATTAGAGGGATACTTTACTTCTGTCCCTACTGTCATCTAGGTACGTCCTTTCAGGTACCAGGTGTACACTCATCACTGTAAAGGGGGTTCCATTCATGTCAGATCTGGTCCTTGCCTGTCTGCTTGAGCTCTTCAAGAGTCTGTTACAAGCAGTAGATGGTGACCAGGCATTCATCCATCCTAAGATGAGTTTGATTTAACAGAAGCCAAAGAAAATGTTTGAACATCAAACACTTCATACATGTCTCTTTTAGATGACTGGCCACTCCACCTTCTGTGGTGAACCAGGCAGATCTTTGGATATTACGGGTCTTGGACCACCACTCTTCAAAGACGAGTTACTCTCACTGAGGGAGAGCTTTCTTACTAAGCTGTTTGGGTTCTTTTCTCTCACTCTCACACAAGTGAGTTATCTTGCCTCATTGATTACTGTTCTGTTCATTTTTACAGCTAGCCCTCATTTAAGGTTAAACCCAAACAGTAAATATGCCGATACCCAGGCCAATATTCAATATTCTTTAGGAATTAAGTGACAAAGCCAAGGCATCATACTGAGCACCTGTGAAAAAACCTCATGGCCTCTTGAGCTGGCTGCTCCCAAATCAGTAGCTCTTTCTGAAAAATCAACTGGGTATTTCCAGCTTCTTTTTAACCTCCATGAGTATTAATTATGATTCTTTTCCCAAGACAGGCTGTCAGAGCTAGACAAGTATCCTTGTATAGAACCCTCCTCAGGAAGCAATCACATATGTTGGAAAAATTCCTTGGCAAAGTGTGTGTTAGCATTAAGTGCTGATCATTTTAGAAGCTGTTGTCAAGAGCACAGGACTGAATTCCATACCTGGGATTTAGAAGGTTCTGCAGGAGGCCAAAGGGAGGCAAGACAACAAATTAACGGAGGAATTGAAATCAATTAAGTGCAGAAGGAAGAGCAATGGTGATGATGGAAAATAGCACAGGCCCCAGTTGTGAAGGTAACCGTGACACAACATAGCTTACTTTGTATGTCAGGACGAGCTGTCTAAGGCAGCTAAGCATAAGCATCACTAAAGACCCACTCTAAGTCTTAATTTGATCCCTTGGTCCATGTGCCTATAATTAAAACGAAAAGTGAGGTCTGTGATACCAAGTGGAGAAGAGTATCTAAGCCTGATGTGCTAAGTCTGCATCCTGTATCTTCTCAGGTGAACAGGGTGATGCTGTTCCTGTAATCGGTCTTCTATAGTTTGGATTAATTCACTTTCTAAGGGCTTGTTGTTTTTAAACCAAAAACAATCCCAAAACAATGAATAGCTTCTGATTACAAGATTCTCTGGAAGAGCTTTGGCTGGCTGGTGTTTTGAACAAACTACTATAGCTTTCACTAAGTTTTAAAAAATCACCGCTTGACCGAGATTTTCCCTGTAGTTCCTTTTCCCTTGTGCTACGTCTCATATGTAAAGATCATCAGACCTAAGGTTGTTAATTGCTTCTCAGTTAGTTTGAAATCCTCTGGATTCAAAGCTTGTTTGGTTTTTTTTAATGCTTTGCTTTATTTATTTTCACTTCCTAGCACTAAAAGAAGTGTGGACTTGGGGGTTTTAAATTAAAATTTCATCTTTGAGTTGGGGGCTGCACTCCGTATGAGCTCTTTGGTGGCGTGTCCATTTGTGAAGCACACTGTGAGTGGGTGCCTGTCCCCTGCTGCATATCAGTAACTGGATACAGTGATGCAGGCTGTATCGTGTATCAGAGCTGGTATTTCAGCCGCCTCTCAAAGTCTGAGGGGTTTTAACTAGACAAAAGGACAATTTCAAGTTGGACAATTTCAGTTCACTGGAATTGATACTGAACACCCAACGGAGAGCACGGTGAGGTTTGTTTTTGTGTGTATTCAGCAAGGGGGCAATGTATTTTCACAGGTTAAAAATGGATGTTTTCCTCATCCTCATACACAAAATAGATAAAATACGTGAGCTAACCTTGAACCTCTTCAGCTTGTCTCCTATTTCTGTGCAGTGACTCTGCTCCTCTAAAGTGTAGAGGAAGAGCTGTCCATGTTAATGAAGCTTACCAGGACATTGACATGGTGTGGGCTGATGTAGGTACATTTTCAGTTTAAAGCAGGAGTCTATCTCTCAGTGTGTTAAGACTGCACCTCGCTCTGTGTTCTCACTCCTCTGAAGGAAGTGGTGTTCAGCTGGCACCGGACTCCACTGTTTTGGCTGATAAGGTTTAGTGTAAACAAATGCAGGTCTGTGAATTATCTGGCATGAGGATCAGTTAGGGGTGCTGGCTTCCTATAGCCTTAATCTAGTTGGCCTAAATGATTTATAAACTGGCAACATGATAAATGTTGTTTTAAGTGGACAAATCACATTGAAGAGGTGTAACTTTCTGTCAGTGTGTAACATGACCGCTTCTCTTAAGGGAAGAATAACAATCACAAAGAGCAGTAAGGGTAACAGGATCACAAGTAGGCATATTCCTTTTCTACAGCATAAATCATTAGAAGGGCACTTCTTTCTTGCCTCTTTGCTTGTCCTTCTTCATCCTTTTTTTTTTTTTGGGTGCTATTTTTTAGCACTTCCATATCATTTTGGAAAGCTAAGCCCTCCACTTGATTTGTGCTGCAGTTTCTTCATAAATCTATGAAGCTTGTCTCCATCAAGCTGTATTTTCCATTAAAATATGGTTCCCAAGTGATTTCCAATACTATGAAAAACATGTAGCCATAAGTCTTTCACTGATTGTTTATTATCTGTTTAGGTGCTCCTGAGAATTTTGACAGCTAGGACTTGTATCATTTGTAATGTAATAAAAGTGGATGTCTTCAGCATAACAGGGATAGCTGGCCTTTCATTTCTTCTTGCCAGTGCTGTATTCATTTTCTGTGTGTTGGAGTATTTTTAACATGAAACGTTGAGTCTACTCTGAATCAGGTTAGTTTAGACTTTGTGTTCATCTATAGATGAACAAAAACCCAAAAAAGAAATCCAAACAAAACACAACAAAAGTTTTCCTGTTACAAACAGCACAGGAAGCAGTAATGACAAACCTATTATTTACTCTGGAGGAGGAGTAGATTTACTTCAGCTGTTCCACCTCTGCAGGAAATGCAGTGGGACATTCTGCATGTCTGTCTTGGATCTCTGTAGCAAGCATGTTGTGGGATGTAATGTATAAAACACTACACAGTAGCTGCAAGAGGTTGCTGCTTTAAGATGCTGACTTGTTCTGGAGTTTATGAAAACAGACGGGAATCTGTTAATAATGTCTGTCTGTAGGCAAAAATGCAGGCAAAGTTCCCTCTGGCCTTAAAGTGATCTTTGCATTAGGATTACAGGATCAGCCCTTGTGTAAGCACTGATTAGCTGGTAGTACATGGTAACACTGGGCAAGGAATAAAATCTTACCTAAACTTAAGCAGCATACTGTGAGTTCAGCTCATCAGGTCTCTGTATGCTACCTCTGTTACCAAAAGTGATGTTGTGTTTTCCTGGTCTTTGGTGCTGTTTTTTGTGATGCATTGCAAGAAAAGCCATAGCCAGTGTGCCAGGATACTCTGGAAGGCTTTTGCTCAGAAAAGTTTGACAGTGATGGTTCCATCATAGAGAGAAGGGAAAGAAGAGACTTTCTTGGAGGTGGGCTAAGAAATGAGAAGCAGGTTAGCATGTATTTGCTGACCCTGTGGTTAATTGCAGGGCCAGTCTCCTGTGTTGCCTTATCATTTTCCCATCAGTAGAACAGGGAATTATTGATTTTAATTATAAACCAGTGCAGGACGCAGAAGTAAAATAAGTAATAATTATTAGAAAGATTAGTTATTCGAATGTTGGCTTTATAACATGCAAGCAGAATTATTTACTGTGGCCAGGAAACCTACCCATCTTGAATTCCAGCCTTTATAATATGGAATGTCCTCTCCTTGCCCTGTAAAGAGGTGTCCTTCCCAACAGTATTCATGCAGTGGTTAAGTAGATTTGATATAACCTTGGTTTTGCATTGTATCTTCTCCAGTTGGACCTCAGAACTGGTTGTCCAATGAGAAACTACCGTTCCCTAAATGCTTGGTAAAGCACTTAATTGTGAAAATAACTAGTTTACCTCACAACATCAATTTGAAAAATTACTCATTAATTTTTGAGGTGCAGCCGCCTTCCCTGGAGGACAGAACTACTGATCTCATCTGTACCTAAACCCTTGGCTTTGTTTGCTAGCAGGCGTGTCTGATCTGCAAATGAAATTTGGCTTACCGTCTCCCTTTCCTTATAAACACCCTTGACTGCACCTTTGGCAGAACACATGATAATTAAACAGTTGTGGCTTATACTACGCAGGCTGAACAGAGCTGGCAGGGAAGTTTAGATGACTACCATGCCATGCAGAAATATTATGTTTCCCTCTAGTTTCCAGTGGCATTTACTAGCAAAGTAAAGCTGAAATTCTCCAAGAGCTATGTGAGCTTAAAATGTTTGAGTTCAGGGTTTCTTTCTTATTATTTGCTTTAATATATTATTATTTAAGTCTAAATTATCTGTGCAGCTGGTAAATGAATAAGTCAATACAAAGGGAGCATAGGGATTTGTAGGAGCTGAGACCACTACCTAAGAAATGCTTTCTCTATGTACAAGACTTTAAAAGCATCCAGACCTTGTTTATATTAAATATGCTTGATGGTTCAAGTCCTCCAGAGGCAGCTAATAGCAGAGTTCCACCAATACAAACCTCATCAATAGACTTGCTGTTCACATTTTTCACTGTTTGAGATTATACTTGCTCAAAACCGAAAATACTTTAGCTGCTGCAAACTGATTTTTAAGTTTTTTTTTTAATATGTTTTGTTTTCAAAACAAAATTTTGTTGGATCGTTGTTTCCACTGGATGCTGGCCATCACTAGCTAAGTAATTCCACATGGAGGCCTCTTGTTTCCTCAGTTGTTATCTTCTGCATTGCCTTTAGACTACAGAATTGCTGTTCTCTACCCTCAGTCTTGACTTATAGGGATTTCATCTTCTAAGATTTGACCCCCTCCTTTTGTTCACTATATCCATGGAATGTTCCAAGGCATACCAGGGAAATTGAACTGGGATGTCCTGAGACTTCTCAAATCTGTGCATGAAGTGTACAAAGGTTCTTCATTCCAGTAGTTGACTGGCTTCCAAATTTGCTCCCAATGTGTGCTTTCATCCTTCGTTTATAATTTTAGCACTGATTCACTCCTGAAGTAAAAACCTCTTAAAGAGCAAAGTTTGATGCAGATAAAACCCTCTGGGTTATGATCCATTCATTTAGAGCCAAACGGCCTGTTCGTTAATGTCATTTGCCTTATGACCAATTACTAGACATCTCCTTATTAAGCAGAAAATCACTTTTGTCTGGTGTTGTAAACTAGCTTAATAGCACTTCACCTTCTCATGCATCATAGCAGTTGGCAAAAGAAAATTGGGAACGTATGGTTCATTTACTGGCCATTTCAGCTTTTGAGAAGGTGCTTTTGTTTCATTTTAAATTAAATTGGACACTCAGGATATTTGTATTACCTCAGTAGGGATAGGAACACTGTAAGATGTCAAAGCTGTAGCTCTGTCAGACTAAAAAGATGGTATTCCTGAATGTCTTGGTGTTGCTTTGGGGTATGTGGGGGGTGGGGGTAGGGGTGGGGATGTTACAAAACTGAATCCGCCAGCTTGGGGGAAAGAAAAAGCTTTAATTCTCCAGTTGTTTCTCTTACCTGGACCCCTCTTTTCAAGCCAGGCCTACAAGCTCTGTTTCCATCCATCTTAGTGCACCAGTCTTTACTGGCTGGCTGTGGGCTTCTTGTACTCCTTGAAGGACGGTGTGGGTTTGGAAGCAACCTGCTTCACTGAGCTTTGAACATTCACATTATACCATCCATTTTCCAAGTAAGGTCCCATGATTATGTGGATTGTGCTCTTCCTCTTGACTGTTCTGCAACATCGTCATTCTCAGCTTTTCCAACCCCAGATCATTTATACCCCTTTTCCTCTTGGCAGGGAAGGATAATTGCTCTATACTAGAGGTGTTTGCATGCAGCATTGAGTATATATTTACTAAACATACATACTCTCAAATTTAGACAACAGTTGTCTTCTCCTACTTGAGCAAACTGTGTTTTAAGTGTCCTGTCTTAGCCTCTCTCTTTTTCATGCCCCTGAACTTCCTTCTTTCCTTTTTGTGTGCCTGTTTCAGTTTGAATTTGCCTTAATTCAGATGCCTTAGCTGAAGGGATCCATACCCAATGCTCCAGGCCCATGTGGTACAGATAATTGCTCTGCTTTCCTGGGGCCGATGGGCCTGGAGTCATGTTCTAGAATTAGTTTCACTTTATGACCACATCACCAAGCTTGCTTATCATCTTGTGAATACCAAATACACCCAGGTCATCCACTATCACTGCCAGCCAAGATACATGCACTTCATTGCAAAGTTGTTATTGATATCAGTCCTTAAAACTGTTCAGTTTTTGCACTCTTTATGTTTCACCGGTTCTTCCTAACCTCAAGTTCATCCCTTTGTCCCTGTGGAAGACACCCAGCTTCCCCTTTACACCAGCAAAGCCTCCCTCGGGCTGAAGCAGGGTTAGAGTCTCACGTTTGTAGTCTGCATTTAGAAGAATCAACCTATTACCTCCAGTGAGATTGCTGTCTGCAGTAAGATAGCAAATGTGTGGTCAGAGGATGTAGCAAGATCTTTCTTGGATGGTTATAAGCATGGACAGTTGCTTCCAGATATGTGAGGACATTTCCCAGTAGCAATTTATAGTTCATATACTCTCACAGTGGCTTTAAGAGAGTATTATGCTTTGGACTAATCTATCTGATGAAACAGGATGAGTTTTAACTAATAAAACCTCCCTCCTGAGGCCCAGTGCTTTAAAGTAAGATCTGATGCAGATCCTTATCTTAGGACTGTCAATAAGGTCTTCAGAGCACATCACCTCTTTTTCCTTTCGAATGTAGTTTATTCGTTAACTGATGTTTCCAATTCAGCCAGCAGTTGTTACACAATATTTTGTAAATTAGACAGAGCTGATTTAATTAATAAATAGCACGGTTTAGTTAAAAATTTACACTAATACTGCCAGGATCTGTCTCATTGTGTCCACACAGCAAAAGGAACAATTTGTTTATAAATTTCCTAAAGATTAAAGCCAAGATTCTTTTTTTGTGTGACTACTGACTCTGGAGCGTTCATGTTTCAGACTTTTGTCTACTGCTGTGAGCCCAAACAGAAACCTTCTTTGTTTAAATGTTAATTGAGAGCCTCACATAAACTCACTTCTCTACTTAACTTCTTAGTCAAGTTCAACCAGCAAAATCTATGAAGATGCAGTGAAAATAATGAAATATTGCTTTTGTTTTCCCCTAAAAATTAGATCTTTGCATAGGTACACCTGGAAATATTTGTTTGCTTCTTGCCATGACTAAGGTTATTTCTCCAGATGGTGATGCTTCTGAGAAATATGTAGAGTTCTGCACAGTAAGAAATTGGCCTACTTGGCACCAAATATTTGAAATGTGAGTTTGATGCTGCAGAGGGATTCATGGACATGGGCACCCAGCTGGCGTGGTGGGGTTGGATTTAATAAAGGAGATGTGGCCTGAGTTGTGTGAGATGTGGTAGGACTGTGGTTTCCAGTCCAGAATCACAAGCTTTTTACATTCCTTATTGTATTTATGAAAATGGTTAGATGCTGTGAATAATTCAAGGAACTTCAAGATTATTGGTCTGGCTTTTTAATCTTGTGTTTTCTTTTGCCTTTAAACACATTCATTTTCAAACTTGTGGTTTCCAAATGGCAACAACTGTCATTTCTCTCAGGCATAACTCAATTAAGGGAAGTCTCATGACACTTCATATTTTTTGGTTTATATATAGAAATGCCCTGTCAAGAATAATAACATTTTTTGGTGTGAGCTCTTGGGTTTGCAAACTTGGAATGTGTTTTCTCTGAGTCCTCATAATTTTTCATGCTCGGGTGAACATTCCTGGTTTGCTCTTTGAATATTTGGTAAAGCAAACACAAAAAAAGAGAGGTGAAAAGTTAATAAGTATAAAAATGGGAATGAATGTTACAAGGAATTTCCAAGTATATGCCCAGCACTGGGTCTTGCACATCCTCTTTTGCCTGAACAATTGGTCTTACTTTAAACATTCCCATTTGAGCAGCTGGATTCGTTATTAAACCAACTATCAGGAATCAAGGGATATGGCCTTTATCAAATCTAATAAACCTTTGAGGACTGCAGAAAGAATACACTTGTCTTTAGAGATCAGCCTGCTCAAATGAAAACTAAGCAGAAACTCGGATCAAACTCTTGCCTGTAGATGCCTTGTGAAAGCCAGCTGTTCGGTGTTTTGCCATAGAAATTAGCGATTTTAACAAAGCATTATATTTCTTTTGATGGCTACAATGTAGTTCTCTGCCCATTTTTTCTCTCCCCTCTCCCTCAAAATAGAGAACAGAATCTGGCCTGCGTGTTGTAGTATGGTAAGAGAAGTGTACAAACAGAGGCATGTCTAAATATGCGAATACAAGTCAGACTATTAATTCAGAGAGCCTTGCCGCATCTGTTAATGTTCTATGTTACAAGATTAAAGCTATAGCATAGAGTTATGTGAATTATAAACATCTCTTTAGCAAGTCATATATTAACCATAATAATTGTTAAAGGGTAGAGTGTAATTTATTCAACATAGTAAGAAAAAATAAGGTAAATGAGTTAGCTCAGGGGTGGGGCGGCAGCAAACTGCTTGTGGAGACTCTTACTCCCTGAGGTGATAGAGGTTAAATGCATTACAGAGCTTATAGGCTTGCTCCCCAGAGAGAAAGGGGCCAGGCATTTCTAGCTGACATGTCAAGGACACCACACATTTGCCCTCCTGACTAATGGCAAGATACTGAGCTGATAGCAAGGTTGCAGTGGCAATTTTCAGAGAGGAAAATGGAACACAATAGGTGGCTCCTAATTAGAGAGGAGGGCAATATGCTGGGACAGTCTTAGCATTTCACAGGTCCACTGACTGAAGAGCCTGAGAGTATTAATGCAAACTTGGGAGTATTATTAAAGCATTAATGACCAAGAAAGCATTTTAGGTGAAGGTTCCACAAAGAAATATTCTGCAGAATAACCTTCGTAAGGAAAGCTTTCACATCAAACTCAGGCCTGGTCCTACACCACTGAAACTGGTTATACGGATGAGTTTTCTCTTGTGAGTTTCCACTTTAAATCACTAACTTCACTTAAGAGCAGATGGACAGATATGTAGAAACAGAAGGGAGGGTAACACTGCAATGATGGAGGGGGGTTGTGTCAATGGATAAATACATGAAAACAGATGCCTGGGGAGTGGTGGGATTACTATGTGAAGAAGAAGTTGTAAGGAGATCAGAGTCTCACAGTGAGTAGTGGGAAGACTTGGAGTAGGCAGGTAGAAGTGCAGGGAGGAAAGGGGAAGCACTAAGGAGCAGCCTTAGCTGATTCCAGTGTCATGACTCAAAAGTTATTTCACGTTAAATTTGGAAACTCCAGACTCTTGAAAAAAAGTGCCACTTGTATGGCAGAAACGGAGATCTTCTAGCTAGCAGGTGCTGTACAGTAACATATTAATGAGGCTTGGAATGAGAGAAACACAGCAAGCTGAAGCTGTGATTCCTGTCTGCAAAGCTGTTTTTCTGCAGCTATTTTAAGTCTCCTTGAAAGTGATACGTTTCTTTTAATATCCTTTTAACATCATTCTTCACAAAAGTCCCAGATACAGAGGGGATTACATAAGTAAATAGTCTTAGAATATAGAGCATGCTTTAGGAGAGCAATATTGCTTCTTTATGAAAATTCTCTTGACAAGTCTTAGACAGACATTGTCCTGAAGAGCTTGATGAGACAAGGAGTACATAATAGGTAACATGAGAAAAAGGAAGACTCAAGGAAGACCAGCATTGTTCCAGTATTTTCTGCTGCAGAGGCAGAGCTGGTGAGAGAGGAAGTGAGAAAGCGAAGGTGTGAGGTTTACATGTTGACTAGAACTGGTTTCGAGCTTAGCTGCCTGGTAGCAGGGATGTGTAAAATGTTGCAATATGTTGTACTGAAAGTTAGGGGAAAGGAAATGCTCCGTTGATTTAGGTACATGACACTCACACAGCAACAAAAAGCACATACCTGCTGTTCCTCTGGCAAGCTCCTGCCTTTCCAGCTACCTCTCTTGCCCAACAAGCCTCAAGAATGCACACTCCCTTAATCCTCTGCTGGGAGGTTTGGGGCTTGGTGGAAGAAAAGATCTTTAACAGAAGGCGGGAGGGTTGTTTGGAGAACAAAATTCAGTAAACTCCAACCTCCAAGTGAACCTGCTGGGGCTGATTTGCTGCCAGCTTTTGGGAACAAAACTGCAGCACTCAGTTCCTGAATCCCATCAGTTCCCACAGCCTGGAGGGTTCACACTGCTCTATCTGGCACCTCTTCCCATGTCAGAACAAGGCATTGTGTGTGTGATTTCAACATGTTTCTGGTTTTGTTCTGACTGCCAAGAAACACTAGTTGTGTTATTATGAAATGATTGAGGAGTATTTGCTCATACAAATTATTTGTTTTAAGAGTTTAGTAATTAAATGTCAACACAGAGTGTTGGTGTCTGAAAAGCTCTCTGGTGCAAGCCCTGCTCTAACTTGAAACTATAATACACTGTTTCTCTTCTCTCAAAACAGATTTGTTTAAAGCACCCTATTGAGTAGAGTGCATCTCGCTGTAACATGCAGAGTCTTTGGCCTTCAAAGGCACCCTTGTGCAAAGGGCGTGTTGCATTAATTTGTTCAGCCAATTTAGGGTGTGTGGCGTTAATTTGTTTGGCCAATTTGTTTAGAATCTGGCAGAGCATAGGCACCCAGTGCAATGTCTGTGCATAATACCTGTGTCATCTCCAGACCAGATCTCAAGAGCAAAAGATTTACTGCATGATGCCTGGCCACACCTTAAGTCCATGCTCAGGAGAAACAAAGGTCGGAACCAAAGTGACAAGGTGCCTGTTGAGGGCGAGTATGGAAATGCTTTTTGTGTGTTCAACAATTGATTTCCATACATACTGCCTGAGCTGCAGGAGTATGTCGTGGCATGAGTGCCATTCACTGCCAGCACTGACTGTGGTCACCTGGGACACACTGGGTAATAATCATGCCCACTGGAGGTCCTGCTTTACCTCAGTGGAAAGCCACATTCAATTCAATATGAAATCACAACCTTGTGGTGCAATAGTGTGAAGGTCACTGCAGGTTGTTCATGCTGTGCTCTTTGAGCTTTTGTGTAGAAATAATTTATTTTAATCTTAGATAATTTTGTATGATGCTTCTCTCTGTTTCCTGTAATACTCAAGGCAGATGGCAATGTGCTTTCCAGAATATTTCTTTGGAAGGAATACCTATTTCTAATTAAAAATTACGTAAGTGACCAAGGTTGTCTTTAAAAGTAAGCAACCATTGCTCAAATTATGATTGTCCGTGAACTTCAACAGGAGCTTCCAGACTTCCAGCACTAGGCTTTACATTGAATTGTTGATGAAAACCCTTGTCTTAATTTCTATTTTTTTCCCCCTAAACAGGGAATAAAGCCTGGGATTAAAATTGATAGGAAAGATTTAACATTTTCTATTTTCCACTAAAACTTATTTTTCAAAAAAGACTGTTGTAGAGCCTAGTTTTCTTCAGAATTTGGCTAAATGGCCTGAGATTTGTGCTGTTGTTCTAGGAACACATCTGTATTCTGAGAAAGACAGGTGGTGACATCATGGCAAAACTTTTGCTTGATTTAAGTGAGATTTTTCACCCTGGGTGCCTACACTGATGAATTTAGCAGAGTAGGTAAGTGCAAGAAAGGGTACCAGGCCTAGATGTGTATCCATCTAGACCTTCATATACACATAGATATTGGGGAGTAGGGTGGGAATTTTGAGGAAGTCCTTACACATGTGCAAAGTCACCAGGATTATTCCTGGGCACCTGGGAGGGAGGTCTCACTGAGCTGCTGGAGACTGGAGCATGTGCCTTCAACAGCATGTGTGCACAGAAATGCTCCTGTTTCCCAGAATAAGACTGCACATTTCAGAGTGTGCTAAGGATGCTAACGGATGACCTACAGAGAGCTATACACTATGCAATCTAAAGCCAAGGGCTTTATGTCAGGCTTAGAGATTTTGAATGGTAACACACTTTTCAAAGAGCCTCAAAGTAATTAGCCTTTTGCTCCATGTTGACACACTTACACTTTTAATATCAGGAATAAGGAAAAAGACTAAGGCTTCTAACCTCAAATCCATAGCAGCTCAGGCACTTTCACCTCTCTGGTTTTGTTATGACAGCTCTTTGTTTGGCTGATAGTGAGTGGTGTTTTGAATAGAAGTGCTTTTGCTGCATGCTTTGCTACTTTCCCTTAATAAGGGAGGACTTGGAGGTTATGCAGCAAGGTGCTAATTGACATTAACACTCAAGACAGGAAACGCTGACACAATTTAAAATTAACATCCTGTCAATATACTGCTGACCTGTGTTAAATGTGTGCTTTGTCAAACTTTCAGAATTAGATTTTAATACAGAAAGAGTGTAATGCTGGGAGTATTGCTGGTCTTGAGAAAACTGAATTTAATACAGTGAGAACTCACCAAACTGTTTGCTACTTTAGCTTGTCTTTTCCTGAAGAAAGAAAGTTAAATTTTGCACCAAAAGGTCAAATACCTATAAAACAGTCCAAGAGAGCTAAAATTTTATTTGTTCATGATCAAGTACTAAAAGAACCTGTCCCTCAGTTTATTTTAGATGTTGTCTTACCAATGACAATGATTCCTGTAAATGTTTGTTTGTGGGTTTGTTTGTTTGTTTGTTTTATATATTATAGTAGATATATGGCATCTTGCCCCAAGCCAGGCTATCCTGATAACCTATCTATAAATTAAAATGAATAAAAAACTGGCAGAAAAAACATACAGCAAGGGACCATGAAAGAAGCTCCTTTGCAAGTGCATTCACTCCTTAGCAAAGCAACTTGCTAGTGAATCCTAGTAGAACTGGAGAAGGGAAAATGGTATGTTGTCCCTAATTCTCAAAAAAAATAGTTATCAGGTGATGTGGTGGTATTTATCCATAGTCATTAAAAGGCACACAAGTTATGTCAAAGCACCATGGGATGATACTGTGGATTTCCTTTAGTTTACGGATGATAGTACCTAATTTTAAACAGAAACTCTCCCCTTGACTGCTTATGTGCAAAATTCTGGTGGTACTTGCACAGTGAATGGCCCAGTCATTGTTACATGGCTCGGAAGAAACAAATGGTGCTGTTCTCTGCAAGCAAGTCCCAGCCTTTTCTTGGGAAAGGTAGAAGGCACAAGTCAGAATAATGCCGAATAAGAGAAACAGACCATGCTTGGGTGTGGTCTGATGTGTGGAGGAGGCTGTTTGCCGAACATTAATCAGAGGTTGTCCCAGGCATTAGGAACGACATGAAAAAAGGCACGAAGCCAGGCAAAGGTGATGAAGAAAAGGAAGCAATTGGAGGAGAAGACTGGGTTGCATGGGAGGAGTGGAAGGTGGAGCAAGACAGTTTGAAATGAGAGATGCTGATAGGAGCAGATCTGCACAGGCTCAGGGAGTGTGGAAGTGATGCAAGCTACATATCACTCTTGGCAATCTTTTTCTAAGAAAACAGTAAGTGGGTGGCCCACTGCTATATGCACTTCCCACTGACGGCTCCTGGGAGCAGGCCAATATTGTGCATTGCAGTTAAGGTTACAGTAAGACTGGAAAAATATTGGCTGTAGCCCTGCTCCTGCAAACTGTTAGCACAGGGCATTTGTTGTTGTTAATGAGTGCTCTGAGAGGAGGCTGTTTCAGATATTGTGTGTGAAGTGGGTGAAGGTGCTCCCACAGAGAGACACTGCTCTACTGGAAGGTGATTCTTTAAAGCAGTTGCCACATTATTAGGTGGAACATCTCTAAAACAATGGCAACTGAGGGATCTTATCCTGTGTTACAGGGCACTGGTTGGGTTTGTAGGATGGTTGCTCTGAGCTAGGGTAGAAGAAAATGAAAATTTTTGAATGGAATGTACATTGGAGTCTCGAAACTTTTCTCTGAAATCTTTTGACAAAGGACTCTCAGATCAAAATATTCACTATTGAATGGGCTGTGTTTTGCTATAATTTAGTCCTTTCTGGCAAAAAAGAAAGGATTCTTGTTTCCCATTTTTCTTGTACTAAAAACAGATCGATTTCTTAGTAAGGAACTCAACTATCATGGTCACACTGTACTCTTGGGGAGAAAAAAATTACCTTCTACTACAAAATGTTTATGTTGGCTGCCGAGGTTTCTCCCGATTTCCTCTGTTGGGAATGAATAATTAAGAAGTGAACCAAGAGGTGAAAAAGACCTCTATGTGCTTAAGTCTAATGTCACATCTTTCAAAGGACAAAGCTTTTAGTACACAGAGAGGTTTCTCTGTCAAGCAGATGAATTCAGTAGCTAAGCAAGATGCCAAGAAGAGGAGTTAAACAAAGCAGAGAATTCCCAGTAGGAAGCTTTTAGTATGCACTTACAACAGGTATTGCATGAAATGGATGCAGAGCACACATATGTGGGGGACACAGGCAACACACATAAGGTGTTAATAGTCTAAGCTGATGCCAAGGAAGAAAAAGAGCAGACAGGGTCAGCTACTGTTTCCTGAGCTAAATGTTCCTTTTCTTATGGTGGTCAGAGAAAGGGGTAGTTTTACAATGTGCAAAACATGCACTTGTAATTAAAATGAAACTCACACTGACAGAGAAAGGGAATGGTGAATGTTGGCCTCACATGCTGCATCTGTAGAGCATTTGGGGACACATTCTTTCAGCAAAAGTGATGTTGGCTTTTGGTACTCTTTTTAATAAAAGTGAACAAGAATAAAGTTTTGTGCTGATTTGTAAGCACTGCATGAAGCCCTTCGCAGGAGAAGGCAGTGTCAATAGTACTGTAAAATAGAGAACTACCCCTTCATCTTTCTGTTTAAAGCCAGGGATATTGTCCTAGCTTGCAAGCAGCAGAAATGAAAACAGTAAATAGCAGAAAGAAAAAAAATTATTTTTTTTTACTTACTTGTTTTTTGCTGTTAGGCTTTTCATTACTACATTCACACAGCTATTTAGGCAGGCAGGTTCCCAGTGTACCTTACTAACACAAATTACCCAAGGTTACCTTGTAAATAATTTCAGAAATAGGCCTTTTGGAAAAAGACTTGGAATGGGAGCCATGGAAATCTTTGCCCATTTTCAGACACACCTTGGCTGATATAGGTGGGCCTACAGAGAGAAAAGTGTGGCATCTCTGTGTGAGAACCAGGAGGGTTCTGTGTGAGAACCCTCCTCGACAGTGGATGGAAAGGCAGTCTATATGAGCTCACATCCTCAGCTCTTGAGTTGTGGCTTGAGCTGTGCTTTTCTGCTTGCCTAGGGGAAAATCTCTCCCCTGCTCTTTTGAATTTAGGATTCCTGGGGAGGACTGGAAAGTCTGCTCCCTGCTTCCAGCCCTCCTAGACTTTTTAATCTCCCGCACTAATCAAAGAATCAACAAGTATATCATCTTCCTCGCAATGAGATAAGAATCTTTAAGAGGCAGAACATTCTACTTTCCAAGAAATTCATGCATAAAAGGTTAATTTAGACTGTGCAGACATCTGTGAATGTTGGGCAAATGGAGAGCTGAAGGGATTCTTTTTATTCCTCCCATTCTCCTGGCGTTGGCTAGTGCGTGCAGGTTGAACGCATGACTTTACATTACGGAGCACCTCTCCGTCACCCAGGCCTTTTGTCAATTCACCAAATGTGACAATTACAGCATTTCAGAGATGAGACTTTCTAATCCTATTACTCATTCATCAACCTGCGGATGATAGCAGAAGCCAGATCGAACAGTGCCAAAAGAGCAACGAGGAGCCTTCTCCAGTGCTGTGAAACTAGGCTTAGCTCAGGCACAATAGGTGTGTAATTTAAGGTTTTGTTGAGCTGAAATCCAATCACATACTTGACTGGTAGATCACAGAAAGACACAGACAAAAAGAATGAGATAATTCTACCTCACACAAACACTTGAATCCGACTTTGACTTAATAACAAGTGTGTGATCAACCTTACACTGTTTCTATCATCTTTCTTTCTTATTATTTATTTTTTTTATTTGAACCTGGAGATGGGATGGCAGTGAAATACTTTACCTACTTGGGTACCAGCCAGTAATATTTAAAAACCCAGACAACAAACCAGAAGGAAATGGAGGAACTTGCTTAGACAAATAAAAGGAGAAAGTACATATGCTCGTTATATGAAAGACAATATGAAATTTAACTTCAGAACTAGCTCAGTGCTATCTTGTCAGCATCTGGTGCCTATTGCTTTCTCAAGGATGGAGAAGGTAGCAGAAACGTGAGGAGAGCAAAGCTAAAAATGTTAAACCTTGACTATAGAAGGAAAAAGCATACTGTGAACCTTTACTACACACTTTCTCTCTTGCAACTAAAAATACTCCTTTTCCTTTGCCCTATTACAGAGACATGCTGCAATTGCAAGAGGAGCAGTAGGAGCTCTCATGGATGGCTAAAGCAGGTGCTGAGGACTTGCAGCCATGTGCCACTGCAGAGCACTTAACTGTGTGCAGGGGAGTGGGAAGAGATGGGGATGAATAGGGGTCCTGAGTGGAATATTTTGTGGAAAACAAAGTGTATTTGCTCTGTTCTGTGTTTAAAGAGGTAGGTTGTCATTCAGTGGTGTGTTAGTTTAGATTCAGTCTTGTTCAATACAACCTACACTCAGAGTGGCCTTTATACATTAGCAAAACAAAGCGTAGGTCATGTAAGTTAAAAACTTTGATAGGAGAACTCTGCAATAGGAACATTCACATTTACATCCAACCCCATCATCAGTGCTGTTCTTCCATATACAGTGTACCAGCCCAGCTTCTCTGGCCAAGGAAAAGTCCTTTTCAAGATCAAACTTCTAAAACAATGTTTCCATAGTTTTGGTGTCCACCTTGAGCTGTTTGAAACTGTTCAATGGGATTAAAAGTGCATGAAATTTGGTACTAGCTTGTAGGTGTCATGAGCTCGCCACTCAAATATAGAGACCCCAAACTGGAGAGGTCATTAAAACATGAGTGCAAACCCAGTGCTAGGAAAAATGGCAAAAATGTTTAGTGACTTGGGTCTGGCAGAGACTCTAGTAGCTGAAAAAGTTGGGGGTTTTAAAGTTTGCAGATCAAGAAATTCCTTGAAGACACCTGAGTTGGCTTTAAACCACAGAATCACAGAAATGTTCAGGTTGGAAAAAAACCCTTGGGATCACAAAATCCATGCCTGAGATCCTGTGTATGAGTACTGGACCACTCACTTACGTGCAAGCAGTACAGTGGCAACCCATGAACGTGGGCAGAGCATAACTCACATGGAAGCCAGTTGTCAGAGCTAATCTGCAGCAACAGGTAACACTTGCACTGACCTTGTGCCAAGAAGGAAGAGCCAAGTTGTCATCTCAGTAATGTGGTGACTGGGGGAAAAAAATATTCAAGAAGCCCAGATATATAAAATTGAAGGGGACTCCTGGGGGATCAGAGAGTTAAAACAAAGTTTGAAGCTTGGCATTGACAAAAATCCAGGCAATGTTTTGCTTGATTAAAACAAACAAACAAAATTACCAGTTTGCAAGATATTAAATTCAAAAGCATACAAAACCAACATCAATGAAAGATTTCTTTTTTTTTTTTTTTTAAGAAGTGAATTAGTGGGGAGAAAATCCCAGAACAATGAAACTCATATTAAAACATGACAGAGAGAGGGGTGTTTTCAATGGTTTGTAAGAATATTAGGAAGTTGAGATATGTTCCAAAAAGAGGGGAAAGAAGAAGATACTCACAATACAATATAATATGAGAATCTTAGATGGAATCTAATATGGTTCCCAAACTTCAGAGATCTCATAAACATAGAGATTTCGTTAAAATTGAAATATGTACTTCTGAAGGCTTTGGTAGTTGCTTCCCAGTAACACTGAGACAATCAATATGAATAGTGCCTGCTGGATATATCAGCATCCTTAATTTAGGAAGAGACTGGTGATTTTGGATGTGTTTAGGCACAGGCTTCCTCTCATCTGAAAACATTGTTTCCCTTTGGTTTGCACCTGCAGGTAGCTCAGCTGTCTTTCACCACCTTTTTTTGCCTGCCAAGAAATCCAACAACAGGGTTGTTAATCTTGTGGCAGTTAGTGCACTGGGGCAGTGATGCTGCTCTTCAGATGGGATATTCACAAAGATGATCCTGGAGAGGTTGGATCCTTCCATGGCTTGGGCAGTGTCTGTGCAGGGTATCATGGAGACTCCTGTCATCTTTCACATTTTGAGGAGGAGACATTGGGCATTTACTCTCTCACCTGGTGCATGGGGTTTACAATTCCTTTTTCTAGTAGAGTACAATTTGGGTTCCTTTGTGCTGTGAGCCTTAGCCCACGTATGGCAACTCACTGTGGAGCAGACCCTGAGGGAGAGTGACAGTTACCAGAGCAAATGCAATTGTTGGTGGTCTCTGGGGGCTGCAAGTGCTCTCTGTGGGAGCTGTTTGAAGTCACTGACCCCACACTGATTCAGGACTGGGGAGGAAACTGTATAAGTACATCTGCTGATGACTTGTGCCTAGTAAGGTGTAAAAGTATGCACACTTCAGCAAGTGCTCTCCCTTTGTAGACGTGCATGCATACTGCTACTCTACTCTTAATAGATCTGCTTTTTTTCATGATGTTACACAGCTCCAAAATCCTACCCAGGCTAACAGTGAGGAAATAAATGCTTTGTGTTGCTGCTGCCCTTTCAATATACTGGATGAGCAAGAATGGCACTGGTTTTAGTTTGCTTTAGACTACACAGGTGAGTATCTGCTCATCTGCATAGGCCCCTGACCCATCTCTCCTTTGGCTACCAAATCAACTACTAGGACAGCTATCTGATTTCCTTCTTTTTGTCCAACACAATAAAGACAAAAAGCTAAACTAGCTCACAGATCATGCTGTCTTCCTGACCACACAGTATCTTGCTTTGTGTGTTCCCAGTGCAAGAAGAATGTAAGAACCTGTTTGATAATACTGTCAATATGGTTCCTTAAACTCCATGGGTTCTTTCTTTCGTTATGTTATAATGCAAGAAATTTGTTCCTTCCCTATCTTTTCAAATCAAAGGGCTCAGGACAAACACTGCTTGTCTCTCTTCCACCCTCCATTTGCCCTTCCCTCTATGGCTCTTTTGAACCCTGCTCTCTGCTGTAGCCTTTAAAAGATGAGCTGCTATGGAACATGACTTCTTTCTTTTTTCTTCGTACTGATTCCTTGTCAAACTCTAAGAAAAGCTTTTGGTGGGGCACCGAACTGGAGGCAGGTTTGTCCTCAGAGCAATTTAAGTACCTTGTTTCTGTCTCTGTAGATCCCAGATCCTTGCTGTTTTATTCCTGTAAAGTGTCAGCCTCTGTGTTGGTTGGTAACTAACAGCACCACCACTGAGTAAGGGTGGTTTTTAAGCATTTCTCATCCTAAGGAGCCACCATGGCAGCTGTGGAAGGCTTCTACATTCTGGGTGTGCTCTGAATAACCTCTCTCACTATGGTTCACATTAAAAATTTTGATTATCTGTCAGGCTGCTGCTCCCCTTCTCTTGAGCTATCAGACTTGCAACACTCTGTAGAAGTCATTTACTTGCCAGTGGTACCGTTAGCCCTTTGTGAACAATTAAGTTGAGGTCGAAGGTTGTAATATATCAAATTTGAGGACTGTATTAAATTTTATTTTTACTGAAAGGAACTTTTTGTCTCTTTTATCAGGAGGAAAATTAAGCTGTGAACTGGAATTCCATCAGGCTGTCTACTGTGAAGCCCTGTGGCTTTAGCAAAGGGGCAGCAATGGTCAGAAATGACACTCAAAAGGTAAATTTATTTCTTTTTTATTAAAAAGGATAAATTATAACCTGTACAGTATATCTTAAAGAAGGAGGCAAGTTAACATGACACACTGTATTTTCCCATTTCTTTTTAAAAGTCTAATCTTGCAATGCACAGAGAACTTCTGGATGGGAGGGAAGGGGTGCTGAGCTGAGTATGGGCATATCCACCCTTCTCCACACCCCACTGGCAGCAGCCTCTGTTTCCAGTTATTAAATGAAGTGCTGGAGGTTCTCTCCTCATCTGAAAGGAGCATGGAAGTATGAATGAAATATTCTACCTGTCTAATCATAAATGGTCAAAGGGTTCAGGATAGGCTTTTAGGAAAGAGTTTCTGTTTGATTCTGGAGTTGTAAGTTCCTTGAGGTAGTTTTCAAAACCATTCGAAAGCACACATTCAGTGTGGACCTCTTCTCTCACCAAACCCACTAGGAGCTTTGCCAGTGTCAAAAGTTCTCTTCAAATTCACCTTGTGAATTTTTGCCATTCTAAAAACCTGTTATTTAATGCATGGAAATAATGTTATTGTAAAGCCAAAATACAGGAGGACCCTGTGTCATGCCCTGGTTTCCAGGGAATGGACATTTTGGGGTCTAAACACCAAGTTAGAAATTCACAGAGGCCCTGGATATGAGGTCAGCACCCAGCCGGGTTGATGTTACCTTTCACCTCCTCGACGCTGTAGTCTATAGTTTAGGGAAAGGATTGTCCTTTGAACTTAAACGTGCTAGAATGTTCTTGTTCTCTTCACATAGGTATAAGAGCTCTTTCGTTTTTGCACCTGCATCAAAACGTGTATAAGCCTCAGTAACTTCTGTGCTGATCTTGTCGTTGTTTACGCAACCTGCTCTTGCGTGTATCTGGCCAGCTGGGGTTTATACATGGGTGTGTTTGATTTCATGCACAGTGGCTGATGATATCAAATTAGGCTGCAAAGATCCAATGACTTTTTCATTTTTCTGTGAGATTAAAGGTTTGCTCTGCCACATTTGGCATAGATTTCTCCTCCCCTCTTTGCTGTGCAGGGCTATGTTCTGCTCATTCAGATCTCCTGTGTTTCCACCCTACAGAAAGTGGAATTTCAACAGCAAGAAAAAGGATTCTGTTGTGCTGTGTATAATTTGGAAAACACCCTGTGGGGTGAGTTGTGCAATTTAGATATTCATTATCTCAGATGTAGACAATAGAGTAAATCATAGTAGGAAAGATTGATAAGGAGATCTCTGAAGATAGTTTTTTCAACTTGGCAGATTATTTGGTGATAAGTGAGTAAAACAGTTTCTCAAAACCTAAATCTTTGGTATGCAAAAATGCAATGTAGTGGCTGTGGGAACCATCCTTCAGCAAACACATGGGAGCTCTTGAGCCATGCATGGACAGAACTAACTTCTTTTGTAAGTCTTAGGCCTTACTGGCTGGCATCTGAGACCAAGAGATTTCAGTTGCTCCTTGCAGTTCGAAATGAAAGACTGGTTCAGAAGTGAGAGGGGGAGGGGAACATGCAATTAGTCCATAAAGTGAATGGTAATGTTTTAATTACAATTCCATTGCTATTCTTTCTTATTTGGGGTTGTGTAGTTTACGTATTCTTTAATTCTCACAAAGGTTTTGTTGTTGTGTTTTTAGTTTGGCAAAACTTTGACTCCAAAAAGAGAGCAAATTTGTCATTAACAGCCTATAAGAGAAAGAAAGGGAAGAAAAAGACTGTTTTGCCTATATTCAAAGATTTGTGCAGGGTAAGGATACAAAGTGGATATTATTTTGTAGAAACAGGGACACAAATATTTTTTTATAGATAAGTGAAAGTGAAATTGTGTGGCAGTATGATTTGGGAGTGTAATGAAATTTAGCCAAGCGAGAAAACTCTATGCCAAAAAAGTGAACTGGTAATTTTTGTAAAGGCTGCAGTACTTGCTAGTTCCCTTTCTCAAGTGAAGCTTTCCAGGGCATTCATTCTGTTAAAGACTTCAGTGAAACACAGCACTGCATACTGCGTTAATTCCTTTCCTATAGAAGACAATATTTTTTATTTGTTTCTGGTTTAGCAAATAACATGTAATTCATAGCAGACTTCCATCTCCTGTGAAAAAGAATATGCTTTTGTTTCACACAACCTTTCCATCTAAGGAAGGAGGTTGATCTCCTTGTAGAAACTCTGTCACAACTACAACCTTCTTGACTAGTTCTTTATGTCCTCCTGTCAAGCATTATTCTCATTACATGGACACTTCTCAAGGTTTTGTGTCAGTACGGATTAGAATCGTGAGAGATGCTGAGGCTGTGTGCAAAGCTGCAACTCCATTCTTCTTCGTGGCTGCTTTGAGGGGAAATGGAATTCCACTTCTTGCTCCGAGGTCAGGACAGTTACAGATCTTTCTTCCAGGCTAAGCTAACCTCAGGTATGCTTAGGAGATGCATATATATGTACTGAAGAAGACTGGGGTGGTGCATGAGCATAGACTAGGGCTTGCAAAATGGTGTTAAGGTTGGTTTGGGGAACATTTTCTTTTTTTGTCTAGTTAAAGCCATAAAAGTCAATTCAAGCAGCATTGCTCTGATGCCTTCTCAGAATCACGGTGTTCTGTGCAGCTACTACACAGGATCGCAGAGAGGGGAGTCCACTGCAGATTCCACTCATGTAAGCTGTCTCCAGCTGTCACTAGAGGTACTAAAAAGCAAGTCACCATCACGGGTATTTCCTGCTGCCATCAGATGATATGTAGTGACTAAAAGGGTTGCCAAGGATGAGAAAAGAACAGGCAATATTTAATAAGTGCACCCTGAGATTTTGCAGAGTAATTTCCATATGGCTGTGCTTGCCCATCTACATCTTTTCTTAGCCTGTGCTGTCTCTGGGCCTGAGAATTTTGTCTTTCCATTGTGTTCTGTTTCACAGGCGTAGTATAATGACAATACAACTCCTTTGCTTCCTAGTTAATGAACAGTCTCTCTCTCTTTTTTCTCTCTCTCTTTTTTTTTTTCAGGCAGGAGTATTAAAGAAAGCTTAACTTTCAGCTATTAAAAATATTCAACGATATTTATGACAGATTTTACACTTCTTCTTTCCTGCTGCACATAATCTTCAAGATCATTAAAGGGAAATTCTGAGATTTTCCATGCTCAGTGTTAATGTAGCACTTGTTTCATAATGAAGCTTGAAATGGTGGGTTTCTGCACTGCACATGATTAATGCTGAAGTCCACATTCTTATCTGATAGGAAACACCAAGAGCTCCACTGAAATAAATGAAGTTAGAGTAATTTGCATTGGTTGAGGATGTGGCCCTGTATCTAGTTGACATTATCATGCCTGCTACAGTATAGACACCAGCTGGGATGCTGTTTTTTCATTCCGACGTGGGGTAGGAAGGGCCTCAGTGAGGGAGAATGAAAGTGGAGAATGGCCATTGCTTGTGCAAGTTGGGAATGAACTGTTTGAAGTGTAAGAATACTGAAACAAAAACTCACCATAACATAGTGAGATGCAACTGAAAAGATGTGACCTTGGTGAAGTTGCTTGATTTCATGTTACTCTAGAAGGATCAGTGTTCAGAACAGTTGCTTCAGCCCATGTCTGTGATTAGGGGTGGGAAACTTCCCTCATGCCCTGGGGTTTTCAGGTCGAACCAAACTGCTTATGGGCTGTACCTCAAAGCTATGTGGAGGCTCTAACTACTACTGTGCAAAATGCCCTGTTTCTCAGGTGGAGCTGGCAGGAACCAGTTCTTCAGCAGCCAGGCTGGCTTTCTATTTGCATTTGGATGAAAACCAAGAGCTTGCTTTTATTCCCTCTGACTTTGAATATAGTTATTTCTCCTCCTTTAAGGTGTCCTACTTCTTAAACACTGATGCTGTTAGCAGTGCTGTAGCTACCTGGTTCTGGGCTTTTGTTTCACAACACTTGTGCATAATATTCTTCACTGGAGAAGTCTTGCTAGAGGCACTGTCTTCCTTCCAGCCCCAAGGAGAATGCAACTTGTTTCTGTGACACAATGGAAACTTCTGGAATTGTCATTCTGTCCAGCATGACTGAAGTAGCAATAAAATATTGTAGTAATTTTTAACAGCTTATAACTATGTTCCTTTAGGTGAAGGAAGAGATCCCATGCAACAAAAGAAACAATGTTCATACTCAACTTTTTCCCCTCCAATTTTTTTTGAGTAGTTTTTCATTAGTGATATTCAATATAATAAAACCTTATAAATATTTGATCTATCTGCTGTTAAAATAAGAAGAAAATTTATAGTGAATTGAATGAGATCAGACTAGGGGTCCAAGTGAAGGTCAATACAACTTTTGGCTACTTCTCACTTTTTGCCCCATCTTGCAGTTACATGGAAGAAAGTTGGCCAGCTGTGAGATGGCAATTCAAGAAGGATGGGTACATCTTAGATCCATTGCTCCAGCTGTCTCAGGCTGTTCTGGTGAGCCAGAGGTTTGTGCTCTTCAGCCCAGGGATAGGGAATTACAAATGTGTGCTGAAATAGAACCCAGAGTTCAGGACGAGGACATAGTAAAACAAAGCCCATTGGTATGGGAGAATTATAATAAATGGCATGAACAAAGCATGATCATTTCAAATTCTTGCCAAATGTGGCTTGTGATTGTCACTTTTCTTGGGAATGTGGCCTTGCTATTAAAAAAAAAAAGGGGGGGGGGTTGGAGAGAGAAAAGCTGGTGATCTCTTTAGAATTAAAAGTTTAGCATATGACATGTATGCAATGGAGGAATTAGATGTGGGCCTCCTGTTTGCAAGAACATTGACCTTCATGCATAGTTCTGAAAATAAACCCTATCTTCAATTCTGTTGTGTTTTTTGATTCCCCTGAAGAACAGGCATAGATGTTTCTGAGCAGGAAAGTAGATTTCATGATTGGAAAATTTTGATATAATTTTCAAATGCAGTTGTAAAACTGAGTGATGACATGTAGGTGCCCACACCCAAAATATTTACAAATCAAACTGTGTGGGTGCCTAGTTTTTATGGTAGCAATAAAATATTGCTTAGCATTTCCTAGTAAATTGTTATGGTTCAGTAATTATTATTAAAAAGAGAGGGAAACAGAGAGGTATAGCAGGATTGGGAGTGTAATTCATAAGCCCTGCTTTTTAGTATGGACTTACAGACAGAAGACTGTTCTGTAATATTCAATCACCCTCAACAATCTTTATCATCAGCATGCGCTTTTGGCAAGTAGCTCCACTGAGGCCTGTGCAAGTGCTGATGACACTTTGAAGTCAACAGGAGCATGAGGTAGCAATAAAACATAATGTGCAGAGCACTAAGCTGGGACCCACATCAGGTCCCACCAAAGCACTAGGTGCAACCTGGGTTCTCTTAGTTTCCTTCTGTATAAACAGTGGTGATCTCTTTTGTGAAGCTCTTTGACATCTGTAAGAATGCTTGCTTGCTATTATGTATATCTTTAAAACAAAGCTTAATACTTCAGCGCTTTCCTGGGTTGGGGTGAATGTGTTTAGCACTCTGTGTGATCAGGCAGTAGATTACATAGGCAGTGGCTTGTAATAAGAGCCTTATCAGTAATAAAAACCCTTCTGTCATTATCAGACAAGCGACAATCGTATTTTAAAATGGTTGCCAAATGTATTTATTTGAAGATGGTTGTTTCTAGCATGGCTCACCATTGTGTGGCAAGTGTTCAATTGCTTCCCACTAAAGCCAACATTTATAGCTTGGAAAACTCTGTTAGATAAATGTCAGTTTCTGCCATAATTTGTGGAATCAATACAAACTGAGTCAAAGAATCACAAACAGTAATGTGAAAATAAAATGATCTGTGTTATGGTTTTTAAGTAAATGATGATAAACTAATAAATGCCATTAGCTGCTGCCATTACTTTGTTGAATTTAGCTGATGTTACTGTGTTGACTTTAAAAGCTATCAGCTTAACTATATAAATCCATTTGACATGTCTTTATTCAGATAAAACTTTAATACTGCAAGTGTAGCAAATTAGATGCAAATGCTCTTTTTATTTTAAGTATATTTAAAGCTGCCTTTTCAATGCAAATTTTACAGGAAATCTCAACAAGCTAGGACAGACATCTTAGCTGTCAGCGTGCAGCACTTTCATTTCGGTCTCAGGCATGGGAGCTGCGTTTTGTCCCTGCAGACTGAGATAATTAAAACTACAGAGAGATGGCTTTAAATATACATGATACACAGTTACTTAAATTGTGAGATAATGCATAAATGCAGCCCCTAATATTTTCGATAGCACAACACTGACCAGATAACATAGCAGAGTGGATTGTAGAGGGTATGTTGTTTTGTTGTTTTTTTTTTTTTGCATAAACATTTTAATGTTTTTATACTTTTCACTTGAATTATTGTGGAGCTGCAGAAATACCAGTTCAAAATCTGGGTTGTGAATGCCCTCATTAAAAAGATACTGATACCATTAACTTTCTCTCTCTCTCTTTTTTTTTCTTTTAAATGCTTTAACTGCTTTGTTTTTGAGCAGTCCATAACCTCTTTGGAATACATATCAATTTCAGCTTTCATTTACTGAACCCCCTGAATGAGTTTATCCAAACAATGTGAATTTACTCAGATCTTTTTAAAATCCCACATCTCTTGTGGTTGATAAAGCTGACTTTAGCTAAGAAGAGTTGGATCAGGGTGATTTAAATTTCACAGTGAAAATGATAAGGGCTTTACTAGAAATAATAAGCACATTCAAATACTGTCATGGGCAAACAGTTGAATGTGCAGTGAGAAATTTGGCAAGGCTAGTATTTTTCTTTTTTTTCAGTGTTGATATAATGAAGTAATGGATAGTAAAACAGGAAAAAAGAGACTTGCATTCAGAGGTAAACTTATGTTAATTCCATATCAGTAGTTTTATAAAGCGTTATTCATTTAAAAGCAGCATTAATGCTCTAATAACTTTTAAAATGTCACGCTGTTTAAAAACAACAAAAAGCCAAACCCAACCCACTAGTTAGGGAAGAAGAGGAGTCTGTTTTGGCAGCTCTGTACAAACTGGCTGAGTGATACCCTATTATTGTCATGAACCGCATGTCAGTTTGTTGAGCCTGAGGATAACTTGTGTTTCAGGGAAAGAAAGAGAAGTAAAAGAAAACCACATCCACTTAAGCTCCAGGGCAAACAATAATGGTCCACAGTTTAAAATCGGTTTGAACATTTGCTTGTCCATTTAAACAACACACAGCCTCACCTTTCTCATTCAAATTGGGTGGGGAATCTGCACAGCCCCAATTGCAAAGGAAGGCTTGTCTGGAGCTGTTACATTTGCAGGATCAAAAGGTTCAAATCTATGAATCCAGATGTGCTTTTGAGTGATACGGCCAGCAGGGCTATTGAATAGGGCGGGCGGGAGGGGAGAGGGAGGGGCGGCACGGCTTGCAGCAGAAGGCGAGATTATTTTTTGAGGCAGTCGTTCAGAGGCTTTATAGCCTCGTGAACAGCGTTTGTGTACGGCAAGGAGCTGGCATCCAGAATTAGCGAGGTCTGAGCAGTCAGGCATCTGGAAAAAGAATAAATCTACTGTGTATGGCACTTTCAAGAAGGGGCGAAAGAGAAGAAAAGGAAAGAAACATCACTGCGTTGCCAAAGGGCTGAGGTTAAGAATCCCTCTGTGCAATTTAACAGTGTTTAATTCCTACATTTTAATGCCTCGCAGGCCATTGTGTCAGTCTACTTTAGCTCCTTCAAGGAGCCATCTCAGCGCTGCCAAGTGGATTAGCTCTCCGAGGGGCTGCCGGCTCCCCCTGCTCGTGGATCGCATCCATCACCACCTCCTGCGCATACTCGCTGCTGCCCTCCCACTCCTGGTACCGTATCGCTCCTCCCCCAAATTAGGGCTTGCTCGCTGTCCGCACCAAACGCTGCAGCAGCTAATGTCACTGCCTGACAGGCTCTAAGTGGGATAAGCTTTGTTTTTCACAGGTGCCCCTATGATCTCTCTTTTCTTTCTCCCACCCCCATTCCCCCAACCCTTTCCTTAAGGAAGGTGGGAAGAACCTAACAAAAAGCTTCCTGCCATCAGCACAGGGGAGAAGCGTCCCTAGCAGACAGGGAGGGATCAATATTCCTTCCCAACCTTCCTGGTTGCAGTTCCAGTCAGTAATTATATAGCTGTTATAAACCCATGAATACAGGGTGTAAGGAAAAACTAATCTCTTCAAAACAGCTTATTTCCATAGTTAAGGAGCAGAGAACTACAACTGACTTTCCCACTAACAATTTCTTAGTGTTTAGTAAACAGATTTTATTGGAATAAAATTATTGTAACGCCAAAAAAAAAAAAAAAAAACCTACAAAAAAAAAAAGTGTATATATATATTTAGGAGCTAAATTTTCCCTACCCACTGTCACACAGATATTTCCTGCATTTGGCTCATTATTGGACAAGTATGTCCTTTAAGACCCGGAGATTAATGAGGCATTTTATGAGACTAATACATTTTAAATTTTACCACTGGAGTTAGCATCTATAATTGTACAATTATACGTTCTTTTAGATTTTTTTAAAGATAACTAATCACAGGTGACTAGAACTGTGTGAAGAGGCAGAATTTATGTTTCTCCTGCTCTAAAAGTACTAAATCATGCAGGAATAGAAATTGTTTTCCCTATGACAGATAGCTCAGGCAAGATTAGTCAGTCACTGTTTCAGATATAATGCTTTTTTTATTACGCATACTTTATGTGGGGTTATTATATTTGTAACGTATATTTCTGCATACAGCAAATTAACTATTGTGTAACGCAAGGACTCAGAAAGAATGTCATTATTTCTTGCTATCCCGCAGTTTTGAGCAGCTGGTGAAATATATACCAATCATCCAGCAGCTAGCTTCATGTTAACATGCATAACAAAGCCTGGACAATTCCTGTTTGACAGAACTTTACCGTGTAGTAATAAATAAGGCTGAATTATTGATGGTGATAACTGCTAATATTATTATGACCTCAATTAAGTGCTTTTTTTTTCAGACACATTAGCAACAAAAGGTCTTCTCTTTGCTCATTGCTGGGTTTTTTCAAGTTCCACTTTACATTAAAATCGAATTGATCAAACCTATTTGCCATTTCACTGTGAGTGGATAACCATAATGGGTAATCTATCAGCATGGTGCTCCCCTTAAAGCTATTAACACCTTTTGTTGTTTTACTCAAGTTTTCAAACGTGCTGAGAGGTTCAAAAAGGCAAACCCTACAATCTGTTAGGATTGCACAGAGCTGTGACTTGTGGCACTCTTTTAATTACCATACTTTTTTTGACTCTGCGGTTAAATACTGATATTTCTGACACTAAGTAAGTCTTTATTTACTTATGAAGCTGTGAGACAGCTAAATTAAAGCTGATTAGCAAGATGGCAGCTCTGCTGCTTGCAGCTGAGGTGAGTTTAGCTACAGCATGGCATCTCCCCACAGCTCGCTGCTTGACTCTTAGTCACTGGGGCTGAGATCACTCAGCAGCAAGGCAAATAAAGGGAGCTTAGAGTTTTTTGCCCTTTGGCAAATTGGCAAATTGCGTTAGTTAGATGGATATGTGTGTACAGCGTGGAGCAGTCTGTTTGTTTGTGAGAGAGCTTTTGTAAAAGGCAGAGGGAGATAATTTCTAGGGACAGGCTGTGTAGTGAGAATGCTTGGGGAGTTGTGGGATTACACTCATTAAAAAGTGAAGAGCTAATGAAATAATTAGAGGAAGATTGAATAAACTGGAGAATACAAATATGGACTGCCTGCCATATTTGGAAGAATGGATCTCTTTTCATTTGAGTCTCTGTTGGCGATTTCTGTCCTTCTGGAACCATTCTTCAGATTTGAGAGTCTGGATTTCAGAAATTTGCCTGGTTAATACTTGTATGGGGCTGAATGGCAAAAGATAGAAGGAATTCTTTGTTTACTTGCTAACATCAAGCCCAGGCTAAAAGCCCTGTTTGTATAACGTTCCTGCAATGGCCAAATGAAAGTAGTAGTAGTCTTGGTGACAATCACAGTAGAAAAGCTTATTTCCTCATATGTTTGTGGGTTGGTGGTGTTTTGTTTTGTTTGTTTTTGTGTTTGTTTGTGGGCTTTTGTTTTGTTTTGTCGTTTGGTGGTGGTGTGGTTTGTTCTGGGCTTTTTTGTTTTGCTTTTAATCCTCTTTGTTGACTTGCACTGCTAGTAGCGTTGTTGAGAGTGTCCTACTCTTGGAGAAGGAAAAACTCAGATGAATCCTTGCCCCCTCCATCGATTCTGCTATGGGAGGGAGCTGCTGTCAAGCATGGAGCAGAGGCTCCTCTTCTACTGTGGGTTCAGAAGTGGGAGCACCTCAGTGGGAACCTTTATTTGGGATTTACATGGTGCGTGTAGGCTTGGTGAGAGAGCATAGTTCATTTTACTTAAGCGGAAAGGGGGAAGGTCTCTGCCTAGCAATCCAAGCATAGTCTTGGGACCATGCAAGCCTGTTGCTTGGCATTTCAATTGAGAAAGACTCATGAGTTCATTCATAATTATTCTTACAGTAAAGTTCTTTTAATTGCAGAGTGCCACAAGTAAAGACAGGGATCCCAGTTCATTACTGGCACATAGAGAGTCCACGCCACAGATTTAAACCAGGTTACACCTTTTGTGACGTTAATGCCAGCAGTGGTTTGGGCCCTTTCATTTCTACTTCTATAGTGAGCCAAAAGCAGGGTGAAATTAAGAAATATTTGTGTTGGCTTCAAAACCACATTGAAGATAAATTGCTGTTAAGCTCCATTTATGTCTAGCTGTTGATACATGTAATATGGCAAATTAATTAAAAGCTTATAGTCACAATATATAGGGATTTCAGTTGTTTTAAAATGGTGGTTAGTCTTTCAGCAACTAGAGGATGCACATGACTGAGTTATTCTAGTAGATCAGTGCTCCCAGAAGCTTATGTTTGAAGTCATTTACCATGCTTCCATTTTCTTCACGTCAATCACCTTTCGTGCATTTTATCTTGTGTTGAACAAACGAGAACTGTCCTTTGCCCATTTTATGAGTGTCCTGCAAAGCAGGGTATGAAGTGGGCTGATGACAGCTCATCCATCTCGCTGTATTTGAAAGGGATTCTCCTACTGGACATCATGCAGAGAAGCATTTTTTGAAGACCACCCACCTAGTATCAGTCCCCTTTCAGGAGTGGTTGCATTTTCCTAAGGCATTTCTTCTAGGGGATAAATGTGCATCATCAAACATCAGATTTCTTAATAGTATATACTGATGTTGACTTTACTGATGCTTCAGCTGCTGTTGTCTTAGTACAGGCTGTCGCTCATATGTCAGCTGGTAATAAAAATCAACAAGCAATGAGAGAGGGAGTAAGGGGGAAACGAAGAAACAAAACATTGAACAAGAATTCAGTATCGTCCCTCATACACTTTATTCAGAGGGTGCATGTGTCTCTCACCGTTCCACAGGATCTGTAGATAATCTCTCCAGCCTCCTGCTTGTGTGAATTAGAACTCTTCCCATCTTGTGATGGAGGAAACTAAGGCACAGTGGCCATGGAGCAACTGCTCTGACTCACCTGGATCTACCTCTGCAGTCCTTGTTCCTAAATTGCATGTGCCCAGGATGCCCAGATCCATGTCTTTGTGGGTGTGTGACAACTTTAAGGGAAGAAATGTGTCATTATTTAAGGAATTGATACAGATTTTTAGGAATGATGCTGTGTGATCTAATACGTGAAGGGGAGGCTTCCACTTCCCTTGGTGTGTGGGGTGACTGTGGGCAGCTCTGTCCTCTAGGCAGCGGCTCCTGGCAGCTGCAACTGCAGCAATTGGGTGGCTCAGCTGCCGGCCACGTTGCAAGCGAGCGGTGCCCTGTGCCTTTGGGAGAGGTGTGGGACTGGAAGCAGGCACTGGGAGAGGAAGCAGTGCGTTTAGGATGACTAAGAGTGCTGAAAGCACGGTCATAAGGTACAGACGGGGAAGATCGTTAGTGAGAGCACCGAAGAGGCCACATCTGTGATTGAATGCTCAGTTTCTTAGTCTCTACTGCTGTGTTTACTGCTCCTTAATGTGCTATTGTTTACTCACAATTAAACTCTTTACCATTAATTTAGCTCTCAGACACGGAATTGGTCACACAGACCCAGCTCCCAGAGCCCAGACAGATGTGCTCTGCACACTCCTTTAGGCAGGGCTCTCGTTAGGCAGGGCTCTCGTTAGGCAGGGCTCTCGTTAGGCAGCTCCGCCGTGCAGCCCCCACCCTGGGGACCGGCCGCTATCCGGCCTGCTCCCACCGCTCCCGGAGCCACTCTGCTCCCGCGCCGCTCCCATTCCCGGAGCTGGTCCCCGGCCGGCCACCGGCGCAGAGCGGAGCTGAGGCGTGGGAAGCGCTGATTCTTGTCAGCCTAAATTTCACACCGGAGATAAGAAATGCTTGAAATCCAAGCGCTGCTCGGTGGAGATAAACACATTTCCCCCCATTAATTAAAACGTATCTGTGAATTTAAACGGAGGAGGTGGCTATAATAAGTTTTGAAGCGGTGACAAATGTCAACAGCAAAAGGCCCGAGATAAGACACTGTCAGATTCGTATGGGGCGATGTGTGCCTTCACCCTGCAGCGAGCTGGAGCACTGCACCCTTCAGTGTGTGCGGCTGACACCAGACAGCTTCAGCCACCCGTAACAGGGGATTCCAGGAAAACGGGGAGAGCCCTATTGGAAGAGAAGATGGTTCGACCGTGTCTAGTAGTGCAGCTGGGGGCTTTAGGTGGTTTGGGATTTTTTGTTTTTCTTAAACTTCTCTTTTGATTCTCTTGTCCAGGTGAAAGTAGTTCAACGCACATGCTGTGTGTGTGATGTCTGGTATATCTATTCCAAAACTGACAACCACAGTGATGTCCACCTGTAAAGTGTAAATTTCCTTATAAACTGAGGGAAACCTGATCTTGAATCCGTCCACAAAACACTCGCATTTTAGCCTTTTTTTCTCTTCATTAATGTGTATGGTATGATAGTAAGTCTAGGTTTACTAACTAGATTGCTGCTCAGCTTCTGCTTGGGAACTGTCTGGCCCAGCTGTCATGGTAGCTCCAATGCTGTAATGTTTTCTCCTTGCAGCAGAACAAGTGACATACCTGTCTGGAAATGTACAACCACTTTCTTCTCAGGGGAAAAAAAAAAAAAAGTCATCTATCATGGAGATGTACTTGTGTCTTTTTTTTTTTTTTTTTAAATGTCATGATAAAGACTATCTCTCTCAGATAACCCATGGAAGATTCATAGACTTTTGGACACTTCTGAATAGTCTTCTATTTAAAGTAGGGCAGTTCCGCTGATACCCCTTTGAGTCTGTGGGCCTTTCATCCTGGTACTGCAAAGAGATGGTTTAATTTGAATTACTATTTATGTTCCAAGACAGGAACTCCATCTCCAGTTCTGGCTTGGGTTTCCACGACCAGGTCTTCAGGACTTAGCTGGTTGGTTGTTAGGGGTGAAGGCGTGTTTTTTTCATAATACTTATCTACATGGGACTATAGTTGCTGCTCAAGAGAGCCAATCTGTGTGCCCTCTCTGATGGGGTCAGGGGTACAGTCTGCTTTTGTGAAGCAGCATTGGAAAAGAAGGAAAAAAAAATAAGGAAAAGTTTTTTAAAAAGCAGTATATGTTTAGGACTCTCAAATTTCTCTTGAGGTTGGTGATGTTCAATGGCTGTTCATAATAATTTTTTATTTGTTTCACTTTTTTTTCCTTTGATTAGATTAGTTCCTGTTAAATACGCATTATCCAATATGTTGTTACATTATAGGATATTATTTTCAACTTTAAGCAGTAATAAAGTCATTATTTCAATTATTTAAAATAGAGCTGAAAGAATGCTTCAAAGCGAACAATTTATTTGATCAACTTACCTTCCTTTGGTAATTGCAGTATATCTACAACCTTGTTTGAGTTTATTTAGATTTATTACTAGACAAATGCATTGTGGGTATTTTTCTCACTAAATTGATCTTAATTTTGAAACTTTGATCTGGAATGTGGGTGGCTTATTTTGGACTGTCCAAATAAGTCACAAGATACTGGGCCTGTTCATGTAAGCTAAGTCTTGTCAGCACTGTGCAAATTTAAAGTCTGGTTCCAATAAGTGGTTGCATTGTACTCATTTGCCTTTTAGATTTTTCTGCTGTGAAAAAAATATGAAATATAATAATTGTTTAGGAAGTAAACACAAGAGTCATAGAATGACTGAAGTGATTCTATTTAAAATTTTCACAGAAAAATTAGTAAAATTTTATTTCATTTTGCCCTTAGCTTTAATTAGTTTCAACTAAAAAAAAAAAAAGTTTAATGGTGACAATGGAACTGTAAGCTGCTTGCATTCCCATCCTGGAACTGAGAGGCATGTGTTGTTGGTGCTGTGAAAGTTGTCTTTCCATTCGCTTTCAAAGACAGGTAGTGAAGAGCAGAGCAATTGTCTTGTATACTGTGTCAGCTCAGTAAACCCTAGACTGTGGTTTAAAGCAAGATAATTTTAATTTCTGTGTGGCTGCTAAAATGCCCTTTGGCCTATTGCAGATCCCCAGGAGCTGTATCTGGTTTGAAAATACTTTCTCTCTTTTCCCAAGTCTGTTCAAAAATGTTCCACTGAAATAACAGGTACTTAGATATCTCCTGCCCATCAGTTCCTCTTTCTTGCTATTGTGCTCAATCGCTTTGTTTCATTATAGCCTCAAGTTTTGCCGAGTTGTGTCAAGATGTTTAGGTTGGATATTAGGAAAAATTTCTTCACTGTAAGAGTAGTTAGGCATTGAAACAAGCTGCCCAGGGAGGTGGTGGAGTCACCATCCCTGGGGGTGTTCAGAAAACATGTAGACATGGAACTTCAGGATATGGTTTAGTGGTCATAGTAGTGTTGAGCTGACAGTTGGACTTGATCTTAGAGGTCTTTTCTAGCTTTAATGATTCTATGACCTTTTTGACAAACTTGTGATCAGTCATCTAAATGTAGTGATGCTGTTAACTTTACCTGCCCGGATGAGCACACTATGTATGTGCACTTGTTTCTTGGTGGTACTTACTTTACCTATGCCAGTGCAGTGTTTTGGGTTTATTTTATTTTAAGACTCTCTGTGTGATTTAACAACCCAAGTGACATTTTTCAAAGCAGCTTTAGAACCAGGCAGTTGGGGAAGGTCAGTACGTGAAACACTGGACTCACAGAAGGCAGCCCAGGGAGCAAAGCCGGAGCAGCAGGCTCAGTTTTGCAGGAGATGGAACGTGCCCAGCCAGCTGCCAGTCCTAGGTGTCGGCTCCAGCCATGGCCACAGAAAGTGACAGTAGTTGTCCTCAGTGGGACACGGGAAGTAAAAGCCTGCCATAGCTGCGAAAGAATTAGGGGACATTAATCCTTTTGAAATGCCCTTGCTAATTCTTGCAGTTTTGTTTTGTGAGCCCGGGTTTCTCCTCCCTTGAAGCCTACACATTATATTAGGCATTGTAAGGGGTTACACCTGCAGTTTTAAATGACTAACACAAATGTTATAATGGTCACCATCAAAGGAAAAGTTCAAAGTTCAAAGGTCAGCCTTTTGTAACTGTTGAGGAAGAGCTATCGGATAATAGCTTGTTAATGTTACTTACCTCATTCAGCTGAGAAACTTTCGGTAGGACTCTGTTGTGTCAAGACATTTACGTGGGCAATTCTGGGCATTGTCATTTGAATAGGGGTTAAATTATTCTGTTTTGTCATTAAGTGATCCTTGATTGGCAATCCACTGCACAATGGGTGATCATTAGGGAAAGGCCATAAAACTGTTACACCATTTAATAGTGAATGGTGAATGAAGCCAGATATCTCCACGACCTAGTTCTCCCGCTAGACTGCAGCTGCTGGAGAAGCAATTTAAAGCAGAAATGTTTAGAGGCTTGGAACAATTTGGAGAAATAATTTATTTAATGTTACCCTAAGATTTGAAAATATTTACACTGAAGTGAACAGTAGATAAATCTGCTGATAGTTACCGAAAAGATGCCTGGTATTGCTGGGTCTCCCGATGCTATTGTATCAGCCTGAGTGGTGCCCTGTTTAAAATCCAGGCTGTCTGAGTGCTGAGATTGGATCAGAACATTAGTCTTTAAAATGAAAGTGAACTGTGGTGTGTTAGTTTAAGAGAAAATAATGAAAATTAAGCAAAATCCCAAGTAAAATGAAATGCAACTTGTTAAATGAAAATGACTCAAAATCCAGAAGTTGACAGTGTTCAAGGCCTGAGCCATGGCTTTTGTGTGCCTTAGGCTAATGGCTACCATGGAGATCCAGACTTATGCTTGCCAACCCAAAGTTCTCTACTCTGTTGATTGAGGTGACAACAGGCCTTGCAGTCTGCCACTTACACTGCTCTAATGTATATGATAGCCCAGAGGCAAGACTGTACGTAGATAATTCCATAAGACAGTGATTCTGCTATGGTTAGACCTGTCCAGTTAAGGCTGCATTGCTTTTCTCCTTTCTCCCCGGTACAGTCCTGGTCCTGGCCTCTATCTGACCCTATGCTGAGCTATTTCATCCTATTGGAGAAGCAGAGAAGTACAGGACAGGAGCACAAGTCTTAGACAGGACAACTGTCTAGTGCTGACTTGGATCAGTTAAGACATCATGGAACCACCATATGAGAAAGTTCTTATGCTATAGATAATTGAGAGTTTCCACACTGATTTACCTGACTTTGCCATCCTTAGTTTTTGCAGTCATGATGCCCTATGTGACTCCTGGGAGCTGGACTTTCTAACAGTTGTCCAGCTAGTTCCAGCCATGCTCTTGGGAACAGTGATTTTTCCATGTCTCAAAAGCCAACGTAACTAAAACTGTGCAGCTTATTAACTGCTTAGTGATTTGTCCTTGCTTCTTTATATTCTAATTATCAGTGCAGCTCATCTCACTTGAGAAAGAGCATGCTCTGTGGCCTGCAAAGAAACTTACTTCTTCAACTATGGTTAAAGATGGGATTCTTTCTTTGTAATTAAAGATGTGCTGTTGCAAGCTGAGTGAGTGGGCTACAAACAGCCCACTGTCAACTGGGGAGTCTGTGAACTGAGGTGTGTTCTGTCTGTGTTTTCCCATACCCCCAGATGCATAGTTAGACACCAAGTCTGCAAACATTCATTCTTTTGCTTGACTTGGAAGGATCCATTGTCTTTTAGGGCCTTCGGAGAGTATCACGGTGACAAGTGTATGAGATCAGATGTTAGGCTGTAAATCTGTCTTTAAAAGGGAAAAAAAGAAAACAAATAGGAAAACATCCAAGTTTCTACATTGAAGTTCCAGCACAGCAATACTCAAAGATGTTTTGAATAGCAGTAGACAAAGGTGTTTTAATAGATTCCACGTATTTTCCAACATCTGAATTTCCCTTTAAACTTGTACTAGTTAAATGTTACTCAGTTGCCCTTTTAGAAAACAACAATTTGACTTTTTTCCCCTCTTTGTATTCTGACAAATATTGGTCTTGATGAGTGTTAAGGGACTAAAAACGCTAAACATCAAAGTGCTCATTATCAACCAGCCAGCTGCACTCCTCGCCGCACCTCCTCATCATACGCAAACCTGATCTTTTCTGTGGGGACCGCCCCCCCCAGAGACACAGAACAAGTTCTTCTCTATGCTAACAGTGCACAACATTGTCAAATGATGTGTAATGATTTTATAATGTGAACTAATGCCACTAGGGACTGAACTGAGACTTCTGATTTCATTACACTCACTGCTGAGACTGGTTTGGAATATGAATTCAGGGCAAAGATAAAAGGCTATGTTCATATCCTTTACCCTTCAATCCTTGACCAGTTTTATTTGGCATGGATCCAGGAAAGGATCCTGCCCCAGGTATCTTATGGAAAAAAACTTGTGATTTATGTATGTTGCTATAAAACATTGGGAGTGCAAATAAGTACCTTTTACTAAGCAAACGTCTGTGTCATGATTGAAATCTTAGCATAAGTCAGGAGAAGCTTCCCTGCTGCATCAGAATCACATCTTTACTGGCCAAGCCAACGTTCATAAAAGCTACTGTGTTAAGATGTAGAGTGCATGTTAGAGGTGAGATTTTTGTCCTTTCTGATTTTTTTTAATTACAATAAATTCACTTGCTAACTTTTAATTTAGAGATATCTCTAGAAATGTAAAGTAAATATGTAAAATATGCATATGTACACCGTGTAGTAAACTTATGGTTTGTTCTCTTGAACTCAGTAAAACCTCCTTATGCAATGACAAAAACGTAACTGCCGCTAGCAAGTAGTGTTCCTTTACCTGTTACCATCTGTGTTACCATGTAGCCCAAGATACTTGTCTGATTTAAGTGATTCCCTCTTTCTATGTCCTAGGAGTCTGTGAAAAATAGAAAGAATGCCATAACGCTTTTCTCTAGAAGGAATAATATGAGAATTAACTTTCGTCTGCATTCTGATGTAAGGAAAAAAAAAAGCCAGGCTTTCAGTCAGATTCGCCTCTACTCTAAGTATGTCTGGTTCTATTGTTTTCAAGACAGTTTATCCCATTTGTACCAGCAGAAAATGTAGGCCATGCTAGTGACAGCAGGGAGATGAACACCCTGAATATCTAGCTAATTTTCAAATGTAATCTACCTGCTAATGTGTGATATGGGAACTAAGTGTCTTTTTTATACTCTTAAAGCACTTCAGATGCAGGGAAGATAGAAACTAATCCACCTTCAAAGATAATTATATTAGGAATTACATTATTTCATGCAGTAAACTGTATTCAGCACCCTGCCCCTTTTTTCCCAGCACTTACCATTGCTACTACAACTAAGAGTTAATTCTAAGTAAATTAAATTCAGTATGCGAAATGCAAAGAAGAATTCCTACAAAGGTATAAAAGCATCTAAAATATAAGGGGTGATTAAGTTTGTTTCCTCTTGTGCTTATGGATACTGGACAAATGATTTACTTTCATCATCTAATATATTTAAACTATCCTGGTTGTAGGGGTCACAGCCACTGTGAGATGGGAGGAAAGACAATACTAATCAAAAGTAAACCATGCCACTTTTTTTCTCTGGTGCCGCTAATCTTAATTGAATCAATCTCATGGCATATGTTGACAGTGAAAGATTGCTCGAACCTGGGAGGCCAAGCTGGACAGAGCTTCCAGAATAAATAAATAAATAAATCTTCCTTAATCATTAATTTGTTCATTCACTCCCATTTGCTTCCATTCTTCAATGTCTTAGAAGACGTACCCCATGCAACCTCCCTCTTCAGCAATCGTTTCCAAGTGTTTCTCCCAATATACTCATGTGTTTTTGAAGAAACTAATTTGCCTGAGATGAATACAGCAGAGAAGCTTATCTTTTTTTTTTTTTAAGAGGAATGTAGTTCAATTTTATAAAACTGAGCATTTTGTGAAAAATGATAGCATTTTTAAATGAGCTTCAGCAGAATGGAGTTCATTTTTGAAGCGGAAATATTTCCTGTTAGAGAATATTAGGTAAATCTTACTTAGACTAGGATGGAGTTGAGGAGTAGTTTACAATCCATTCATAGATTCACAGGAGGACTAGTCCTGTTAAAATAAGGCAGAGAGGTGAAAAACCTTTGAAGCTGGTGGAAAACCAAGAGAACTTCATGGCCTCTGGTTCAGGAACCCTGCAAATATATGTAAGGATCCCCACTATGGCATAATAATAACAATTAGTAACATTCTTTCAGGCTGACTTTTCCTCCTGGATTTTACTGAGGTCAGCAATGTGAGAATTCCCCTGTCAACTGTTATTTTACTTTAAATACTAAACAAAACCAAAATATTTTGTTGCTACTAAACAAGCAAGCTATAAATGTATACATATGTACCTCCTTCCCTACTTTCCAGCACTTTATATACACTGCATTATAGATTTGTCAGCATTACAAAATTACTTAAATTTTTTAACACACAAGATGGAAGAAGACACTCGATGTACAAGCTGTTATTTCTGTTCTGGTCTTCATATCTGCAAATGTTTGTGTTTGTTGAATTACGTGTGTGAATATTAAAGACCTTAAAATGAGACATGAAATGATAGAGGGATCCCTGCAGAATCAGGACATTAAAGGCTACACTGAAGTCTGTCTAAAAATAAGGCTAGATTAGATTTGGGTTTTCTAACAAATAATTTTAATTAAATAATATTGGTAAGTGTGAAGTATAAGGAGAAGGGTTTTGATGAACGTCACTGTGTTTGTATTTTATGTAATCCATTTTGGGCCTATATAATTTAAAACATTGCTGTATTGTGCATTAATAAGGCTTGTTGTATGCAACTAAATGGGATTTGATGATGAAAAGCAGATTTACTGGTGATGTGCTATAAAATCTCTAATACAAGCAGAACCTTACTAGAGATGCAGTGGTTTGTGCTAAGCATAGATTGTCTACACTAAACTTAAGTAGAACAGTGCATATATAGCATTCACTTATTTTCTCAATAGATTTATTCTGGTTTTAAAGCAACTGCATTTTATTATTCCAATTGTTTTGAATATGTGTACACAGTTCCTCTCTTAAGAGAGATGATCTTAAGTCATTCCTCAGGGATCGATTGTGTTGTATAACTTGAGCTTCTCCCCAAAGCAAGGAAGTCACATTTACCTTCTTACTGTGGCATTTAAAAAAAACAAGTAAAATCTAGTTCTCAGAAATGCAAAGTCCTTTAAGTTTTAGTAGCCTAAGTGTCATTTACAAAAATACCCAAGAAATTAAAAAGGACACCTCCAAACCTTTTAAATGACAAATAAATCGTTTCACTCCTGCTTAAAATCAAGACAGCATGTTTGGTAAAGCCTCCTCCTCAAGCCTATACTCTTTTAAAAAGTGCTAACTTTTTTATTTTGATGAGTATCTTTATAGCAGAATAGCATTTTACAAACCAGTGATGGTGAAGTTGTTCAGATTATTCTGAGGGCAATAAATCCACATGCACATAGTTTTGTATTACAGAGATCATTTAAGTGAGTGTAATTTTAACATTTTGATGACAGTTTTAGGATCCTACCAAGCAGGGATAAAACTAGTAGTTATGCTGTGTGATAATTCTGCCTTTCATTATAATGCAGAGTTTCTCCATACTAAATCAGGCCAAGATGCAAGCTATTACCCCTGGGCAAAATTCATTCATTATGCATGTACATTATTCCTAAACTTATTGATAATACTTTTTATAATAATTATTGTCCACGTGTTAATATTTGCAGCTACACTGGTGTTGAAGATATGCTTAGCAATTTTGAGTGTTTCTTGAATAAGAAATATAACCTCAGAGCCTCCTCTAGTTTCTTTAAGTTGAAAGCTCTCGTCAGTTATAACTCTGTATGTCCACAGTGCAAGTAAGCTGTGTTTAAGGAAAACATTAGAGAGAGGGTAGTGAATGGCCTGTGCATTGCTGCAGTTCAAAACATGGCCCAGAAACCTTTGTGTTCTGCAAGGAAAGTCAGAAATGATGCTGCTGGAGCTGATTACGTTTTCTGAGTGTAAACTTGGTCACTTTTCATCTTCCTTTATGCAATATGCGAATACATCAGCTGCTCAGAGTCGTCAGTGGCCGAAGCCCTTGTCAGCTGGGAATTTCAGCACGCTACAAGGTGGGCTTTGCTAGCAGAGATGCCTATTTGCAACACAGGAATTTGAGGTCCAGACTACAATTTTAGTGTTGTCTTAGGCAGTTCAGAGGACCTGAGGAAAGGAGTGACAATTCCTGAGTAATACGTTTCCTTACCTGTTCTTTGATTGACTCTGTTCTTTGATTGACTTCTGTTCTGACTTGTTCTGTAAGATTAACTACATTGTAGGTCAACAATGTTCAGGTGGACGACACCATTTCTTTTGCCAGATGTATATGGGATGATACAATCTCCTCAGTCACTAATTGCCTTGTGAAGCCTGGCCACAAGAGGAGCAACTCGGCAACATAAGAGGCAGTATGGCATAAGAAGAGGGTTTTTTTGATCAGTGGGACTGGATATAATTCAGGGCATTTCTTGCATTCTGACAAGGCATTGTCTCCATGGTATATGAAGGGTAGTCAGATGATTCATCCGTTGGGCTTTTGAGGTGCTACTCCCACTCTCACTGACGGTGTACTCATGGCAGGAAAAATTGGTAAGCTGGATGGAATTGTTCCCAAGGTCAGCTCTGCCCTGCTAATGTGAGCTGGACCTGGCAGGAGGAGTGATGGCAGCAGAACTAGATCTCTCTGTTCTCTGGGTGAGCACATGGGAGAGAAGAAAGTCTCTCTGTTGCATCTCTTCCCGAGCACAGATAGAGTACTGGTAGTTCATCACTAAATCTCTGTATCAGCAGAGTTTATTGTTTGATGAGGAGATAAAGTATTGTTTGGATTAGAAAATGTGATAGTTTGTTCCTTCTTCCTCTCTCCTGGCATATTTACTAGTACATCATTGTGTTTTATTTTTTTATGTGCTATTGTCTCCACAGGAGTCCAGCATTTCTGTGCTCTGATAGCAGAGAGGTTTTGGTCATCTCAGTAGTCATATGTGAATCAATTTCAGGAAACAGTCCTCAGCTGATGCTCGAGAGGTGTTATTTAAAAGCCTTAGGGTGAGTCACCAAAAGGACATAGCATCAGTGTAAGTTGTATTGACTTGTTTGTGCTTAGAGAGCAAAACCCAGCACTGAGCCGAAGAAAGAGAGGTGCAGTGCAGTACCAGGTGGGACTAAGGGAGCTGCTCATCACCTTTATGCTCCTGGGAAGCAGTAGTCATTCCAGTTCCAACATGTGTGCCCCCACACCCTACAAGATGTCTTTATCTTCCCAGCATACTGTAGTTTTGCCTGGATTCATCTCAATTTCAAGGACTAGAAAAAAAGATAGAAAAAGAGCTGACAGAGTGGCAAGAGGAGACTTATCCTCTCTTTGGCTGAATGGCTTCTATGCATCTACACTTTTGAGAGAAGAGTAAAGCAATATGAGTGGAAGTGAAAGTCATCCCTCAGCAGGTCCCTGTGCTTCCCATATCTCCCATCTATATTTAATGAGACACCAAACAGCTGTTGTAAGAACAAGCAGAAGTAGGAAAAGGTCTTGTGTTCATTAGACATTTTGTTATCTTCCAACTGTAAGAAGTGCTTTCATTGGGGAGTAACTTCAGAGACTTGGATTTTCATGGTTCACTAACTGTAATAAATAAATCTGAATAAATCCAAACTTCAATGCCAAGGACTGAATCAAACCCACTTATTTTTATACTGAAAATATCCAGGCATTAAAAGGCTTAGCATGTTGGGTTGCTCTGTTTAACAATGAGGTGAAAAACAGTGCAGATAACTGTAGTAGTAACTAAAAAACGCTAGAACTCCTCTGTACCTTCCCTTAAGGAGATAGTTTGAAGCTGCATGCTCAGACTTTTTCTTCACATGACTAATCCACTCTCCTGTGACCTATCTTTAGTTTGATATTGAATCAGGAACAAGAACTGTAGCTTCAGCTGACCCCAAACATTTAGTTACATTAATCACGGGGTGTTTTTGGACTCTGAGCATACTGAATGAGAGACACTTTTTTTGCAAGGCATTGATCAAACAGTCTACAGGTATCAGTACATCGAGGCACATTAATCATCTGGTGCATTATCAGTTCCACCAGGAGAATATGTAAATGTGATCCCTGTCAATGATAAGAGAAAGAAGAATTTATTTTTAAAAGTGGTCCATCTGCAGCTGTTGATATAATCTTACCTAAGACAATAGGTTGTAAAGATATATTTTAGCAGGGCTGCCAATGGACATAAAGAACAAGCAAATTAAACCTATCATGACCAAGAAAAAAAGAAAAAAAGATAGTGGCTGCACTTCACTCATTTGTGGGAATTGCTGCTCCATTGTGGAGGAGACTTTTTCTGCTTAATAAACTGGTGCAGTTTCATGGAACCTCCTATAATTGTTCTGTAACCTCAAAAGCTTTGTTTAAGAGTGATGCTATTCTGTGCTTTGCTTCAGTGCTCTTGCCTTATAATACACCTGTGATATACTTGCCTTGTGGCTAAGGATGTGATGCTCATACTTACTGTGAAACTCTGAGGCAATGGCTCACCTTTGCAGATGGCTCACCTTCACTCATATTAATGGGGCTGCCGAACTGAGGGATGCATGCAACATGCATCTTGCTGAAAGCAGTTTTGCATAAACCCTCTTTTACCATTGATCAATTTACTCTATTTCTTCACAAGGCTTTTAGATTTTTCTTTCTTTCTTTCTTGCTCACTCGCTTGCTTTTCAACGCTCTTGCTCTTTCTTTCTTGCTTGCTTTCTCTCTTTGTCTCTCCTTCCTTCTTTCTTCTTCTTTCTCTCACACTCTCTCACTCTTCTGCCCTTTCACTTTCTTTCTCTCTTCTTCTATTTCTCTTTCACTGTCTCTTTTTTCCCAAACTGATACTCTGCCAGAGGGGGCAACCACACAAACAGGTGTTCTGTCAGTGTGGGTGTGTGAAAAGCTTGTTTGCTTCTCATAAAGACGTATTTCCTCACAGAAATATTTCTTGAGGTCTTTCCTGAGGGGATCAGAGACTTGGGACAGGGAATTTGGTAGAGATTGAATATTTAAAACAGTCATCTCCTTTCTACTGCTTATCTCTTTAGTGTTCTTTCCTACTTTCCCAGCATCTTTGGGCTGCAAAAGTGAAACAAGGGGTCCTTGGGAAAGACAAGTGCTTGTCTTTATAGGGTATGGATCTTTGTAGGTTTTGGTCCCTGCAGACTAGAAGAAATGCAATGCTATCTGTGTGCAAAGGCTGAGGACAGAGCTTATTTTGGGTCTAATCTTGGCTCTGGTCACGTCAGGAGGAAGTTCCCTACAGTGCAGAATCACAGGAGGTTAAAGGATTTCTAAGAGGTTTAAGGGAAAATTGGGCTAAATTCTGATGTTTTTGGAGAACAATGCTAAAAATAATTTTTGTGAGCTTAAAGTCATCTTGTAGCTGAGATAAGATTCACGGGATTTATGTTTTTTTCTCTTTACAGGTCAGAATTTGCCTCTGTCTTATAGTCAACATTATGCTTCTCATTTAAATGTGGGAGAGTTAGGAAAACTTGAGTGTAATTGTAATGTGTCTGTACAAACAAAGAGATGATTAACTGCATATGCATGATGCTGCCTGGGACGCTAGCAGGGGAAACAAAGTACAGTTTCTGCACATGCAAAAAAACCTCTTTGAATGTCCTTCCTTTTGCATGTTTAATCCTGTTTTTGATCACGTTGCAACCACGTGTCCTTCATAAGTATATTTACAAATAATTTACTTGTACTTTTTTCAAGGTCAAAGGATTATGTCTGCACATTTCAATAATTAGTCATACAGGGCGTTATAAATGCCTTATGGGTTCCCTTTATCATATCTCACTGTTGAGCAACATCATAACATTAGTGCTAAGTGAAAGTGCTTCTTGAAATGCAGGATTTTTGTAGGAATGGCCCCAGCTCCCGCTGCCTAATGCAAGGATAGAGAGCATGTCAGCGTGTCCTTGGGATGCTCAGTGTGCAGCTGCACCTGCACAGATAATACTGTTAATAGCATTTTAATATAAAGTTGTAAAGATTTTCGTCTTACTCTTTAGAGGGAAGAAAATTGATGCAATATTTCTGATTTGCATTGCACATCGTGTTCTAAAAGATCTTTCAGGAAAAGACGAGCTACTGATATCTTTCCTGTGTCGTCTTCTGCTTCTCTAGGGAACACAGCTGGAAGTTTGTTAGATGTTATTTATGCAGGAAGTGGTGTAGGCTTTCAGCATGTTGTGGATACAGTTAAAACAATAAAAGTAACTCAGTACTTGCCTAGGAAAGGAAGTAAACTATATAGACTAAACTGGTATAATATATACTGCTTATATGTCAATCTAGATCACAGCAAGTTTTAGGAATCTGCAGGCTCAGAACACTGGGAGCATCTGGACCAGTGGAAATCTTCAGGAAAACCATAGGGGAAGAAAAATCCCTTGGAAATGACCAGGAATCCACAGTTTCTACGACAAGAAAGAAAACTACTAATGGCAATACTGGTGGTGGTAGACTTCAATTTGCAGAGCTCTGGACTCCAAGACTAGCTGGAGAGTTCAGAAGCTGCTGACATTTCTAGGGTGGCAAAGTACATTGGCTAGGTGACAGAGAGATTCTAGGGCCCAAATCAACCCTGCCTGAGCTGGGGCTGCCTGTTAGCAGCCCTTTGCATTGCTAGTGAGTGCTGGAAATAACAGGTCAGGAAACTGTCATCCAGTGCACCTGCTGCTTCTTTCCACCCCTGCCCCCTAGTTTTACTCTCTTTTTCATTATTTCTTTAACTCTTTCTTTCATTCTCCTTTGTTCTTCTTTCTTTTAGCTCTCAGTTATAATATCGCATGGGAGTATTTAAGAGTCTCTAATGAACAGGACTTGTGCTGCCAACAGTCATTTTTCTAGGATGTAATCAACTAACTGATAAAAATAGCTGATTATAGCAGCAAGTTCAGGCCACAGCAGCAAAGGGACACTTAGCATTTCCATTACAAGACTCATTATTGAGAGGTTTATAGCTCAGTTATTAAAAAGAAGATTCCATGAAATTTAGCATTGGTTACTACAGTAGAGAGAAGTTTTTCAGAGTCCAGTATTTACAAATCTTGTTTTCAGAAGAAGTTGTCTTCTTGGCTGACTCAGGCTGCAGAGGTTTCTGTGGCCACTGTATTCAGTCCCTGTGCTCTTCTCTTGGAACAAATTTTACCTTTGGCAGGGGTAAATGCAGTTTATTCCGCATTTGGATCATCTCTTTCAAAGTAAATAGGTTGTTGGAAAAATCCATTTGAGGATAATAGAATATGTGTTATATTGAGGACATATTCAAAGATCCAAAGAAAAGAAGTTAAATTTAGAAGATTAAATGGATATCATCAGAAAAAGAATTATATTAAGGAGAAGGAGAATGGAAACAAGAGAGATGGAATGCAGAGGGCATATATGTTGTGTTATTCATTGAATAAGAACATAAACACATACAAATCTACAATTGTAATAATTTCATTAACTTTTTTGAATTGATTTTAATGCAGAGACTGGGCTTGTGTTGACAGTTCCTTCCTTTGGGATCACTGCAGTGGAGTTATCTTCCATATTTCAATAACCTTTTCTTTTTTTTCTCCTCTTTTTCCTTTCCTTTTGAACAAAATATGTGCTCATCTTTAAGAATATGAGTACCTCATTTACTGCAACAGAAATACTTATGTGCTTACAGATAAGTAAGTAGGGAAAGGTAGGCAAGAATTGGCTTCTTCTGAATATGTATAAAGGCCTTCAAATAAGGGGTAAGCTCTTAACATTTTAGTAATGTTAATATCCTGTCAGGTCTGGGTATGTAATGTGGTTTTTTATTATTATTTATTTGTCTATTTAAGTATTTGTGGAGTGTTTTATATCAGAGTAATTTTCAGGGCATTTTAATTTGTTTTCTCATTTATGCTTCATTGAGCCCTGGGAATATTTTATGGTTCTTTTGATATTTCTAAATGGAGATTCTCTTATCTCAGAGTACATATTTCTTTGTATATATATATATATGTTTTGCTAGAGTGTTGCTTTAATTTTCTTCAAGACTGTAGTTGATTTTCTTTACCATTCTGATTTTTTTCTTCCACTTTTTTTTTTTTTTCATTTTTCTGGGGAAATGGCCTTTAAAATATAGATGGCTATTCCAAAATCTCCATTTGCTATCACTGAATTGTTCTGATTTGAGGTGAGCAAATGCTAGAGAGATGTTGTTACTTGAAATTTTCAAATATGTCTCAAAGGCAGCCAACTGGAAATATTAAAGAGGGAAGGCTCAGGTATTTATGAGGAGCACTATGGTGTCTCTCTCCATCAGGATCATCCTAAGAGAGATTGTTTATAAATGGATTATGAGCTTTAATTTTTTTTTTGTTGTTTTTTTTGTTTGTGCACATTAAAGGTAGGTGCATTATAATTGACTCATACTTACTGCAATTGCTGAACGAGACTGTACCCTAGCTGCCTGAAGATATTTTCACAGTGTGCTTGGTAACTGAGTAATTTGAGAATGTGAGTTCACTGCCAATTAGAATTTGTCTTTTTTTCTAAATAATAAAATACTTCCAGGAATATGGTTGTACATAGGAAATTCCAACCCTGATTTTCCAATGCTCCTTTCATTGGCTGTTGTAGACCAGGAGTCTTGACTGCATCTCTGTCTGGCCACCCTGTTGGAAGGGGAAATGCCTGCAGACATGATGTGAGAGCAGATTGTTGCTGAGCTGCCTTGTGCTCTTTAGATTGTAGTTTTCTGGGGATTTAACTCAACTGGATTGAATACAGCTGATTTCATGTATGCAGAAAAGATGGTTATGTGCAAATTCCCCATGAGACTCCAATCACAAAACTCCCTGAGAAGGAAAGAGTGGATATTTCACCAGGCTGGTTGATCTGAATGTCAGCTGCTTGCCTATAATTCTGTGGCCTGTGTGCACAATGGCTGTCCATGATTACCCACTCACTGTTGCCTTACCAGAGAGTCTGACAAATCATGTGTTTTTAGTATACCAAGATGTTAAACCACTGCTTTGCTAACATGTCCCTTGGGCTGCAGTCTGGAGACACAAGTCAGAAGATGCTTCCTTGGTTGAATATATGCAGAATGAAAACTATTGCCATTTGAAAGCATCATCTCACAGGGGAAAGAGGAGGAGGGAGGGCGCAGGAGGAGGATGTTGATTACGACTGACATGCGCCTTAATATCTGATGTGGCTTTCACACTTGGAAATATTCAGGACTCCATATGTTCCAAAAACCCCACTGAACAGTGCATATAACATTGCCTTTATCATTCTTTAATCTCAGTTTAATTGCTGTGGTCAAATTACCCCACACTTAATAACCCACAGCTTGGTATATTATTTAATATGGTTGACACACACTTTGTTTTAAATGTCAGTGCTGGTAAAGCCCTGGAGTTGGCAATGCTGTGCATGATAGATGGCAGAGGAGATGGATCATCTGTTCTTTGTCTGTGCTGTTGGTATGTTGGCTGCAACTTTTTCAACTGTGACACTAGGCTCATGCCAAACCCAAAGCTACTGAATGGGTAACATTATCCCTTGTATCTGATGTTTTGTAGCTGATCATACTCAATTTCTCTGGCTGCTTTTACAGGAATGTGTAATATTATATCACCCAAGTTGAAGTGACAAACTAGTGTTGTTTCAAATGGGCTGATTTAATTATTTCAGCACCCAGTGGCACCTTTGTTATTAAAGGATTTTCACAAAGCAGTACATATCTAATTATGAATTTACACTAGAGACTGTAACAGCATCTGCTGGGTAAATAATATACATTTGTAAAATGGTCTAGCTACTAATTTACACAGCCGACCACTGAGACACTGAAAGGCTGTTGCATTCTGTCATGTCAGCTCTCAAACACTTCCAAGCACTCCCACTTCTCTTTACCACTGTTAACAAAACAGTGAAAATCACATAGCTAAAACTCCTTTCTAGGAAAAACTACTATTTGGAGTTGGAGACTTCAGGTGTGATTTCATTCAAAGCTACCCTCTTGTCACCAGCTGGGTAGCAGTGCCCAGGAAATAGTAGATCACCTATAGTCCAGGGCCTGCATTTACATTAGCAGAAGCAGGCAGGTTAAGGAGGAGGAGTACATTTGCATTCTGTATTGCTGGCTCCTTCTCTGTTGGTGCAAGTCCTCAGTTACTTCTCCTCAAGACAGGGTAGCTGGACCCAGAGATTTTCTCCCTGCACAGGTGAGACTAAGGTAGATGAGTGCCCCAGCTCCTGTGTCACATCCTTACAACTGTATGCAGACTGCATCCAGGACATGGTTATCTGAGTAACCTCTGCTTACAATCTTGGTCCCTTGCAGCTATAAAAGGCAGGTGCCAGTCACAACAGGTCAGGGGCTATGCTGACGTGTTCTGGAAAGACTGGTTGGTCCCAGATCTGCAGATGCAAGCAAAATTTACTCATTGAGAACACTTCAGCTTTATTTTGGCATCTGGGTGTTGATACAGAGGCACAAATTATGCGCTTCTGAGAACAGCTATAACAGATTCATGCAGCTCCTGGGTAACAAGACGATGACAGCTGGGGAGTAAATCACTGGTGTAAGGTAAAATTTTTGCCAAATCAGTGAGACTGGCATTCTCAGCCTGGATCCCATTAGTGAGAATAAGATTTAAGATTTCTCAAACCCTCAGCTACATGCAGCTTTGCAAAGTGTAAAGAAGTTTAGCTGTGGCTTAGTGCTAAGAAGAGAGGAGCTCAACATTAGGAAATGCCTTGAGTATCTTAACTATCCATGGAGATGCAGTTGGCTACCAAAGGAAAAACAAACCAAACTGAAAAAGACAGAATAAAATGTAAAGAAGCATATACTGGGTGATCCTATCTCTTCCTGTGCTTTTGGCACACAAGAGATGAGTGTGGAAGGCTCTCCATCTCTCTCAGATGGTTTCATTGCCATCTGTGCAGTAAGATGCCCATCAACTTGAGGTCTTATCTTTTTTTGCAGGAAGGACAAGCCCTCCCATAGCAAATCCCCCTGTATTTCCTCACAGCTCTCACCTGTGTAAGTCACAGAACCTTTTCCAGCAATGCTGAGAAAAGATTTATGTCTGCAGTGCAGGAGAAGGTTCTTTCCCTGTTTAAGTCTGAATTCTACATCAGCAGGCTACATCTGGGGAAGGGAGTTTGCTCTAGTTTTCCCAAGTGCTATATTTTCCGTTTAGATATCATGCTTAGCAAATGATCCTATGCCTTCACAACCGGGCTTGTATTTCACATTGAAACCACATCCATGCAGCCCTGTTTACTACCCCAACAGCACCCACCCCCCCAAAAAAAAACCCTGTTATGGGACAAAGAAGAAAAGAGTGGGAAGAGTCATAAATGGGGACTCTGCTTCCTCCAGAGGAGTTATGATTCTCCTCAGCTGTGCCTCTTCTGCATCTGTGATGTATTTACTTTCAAAATAACAGGAGAATGGTACTGGAAAAGGAAATCACCAGTGACCTAAAAGGAAAAGGCCCTTTTGGAATGTATAATATGGGACTGTCAGATCTCTTTAGCAGCTACATAATCTTAGGCATGGGCTTGTATCCTTTACTGAATGAGCACCTGGATCTGTGGAGTATCCAGTTTTTGCATTGACCAGGAGGAAGATACCTTCTGGATAAAGGACCAAAATATTTGTTGATAATTTGCATTGTCTCTTTTGCCTCATATTGCCTTCATATTGAGGACAACATGGCAATTTGTTGAAGGAGAAGGAATATTTTTTTGCTTTGTTTCAGGCAATAAAGTATCTTTATGAGGCTCTCAGCTCTTGTTTAAGTGTATCACACTGTTTGCGATGGCTTTATAAACTAAGCATAGCTTGAGAGAGTTGAGGCTGAGTCAGCCTGAAAGAAAACATGCAATTAATATTTTACTGTAAATGATTTGGGAGTAAGATTATCCATGAAAATTTGAACTATTACCCGACTGTGAATAATGAATGGCGGTTGGAGTGGGTAAATGAGAGTGAAAACCTGTTTAAGATGAAAGCTGCTTTCAGTGAAGACAGGATCATAGCAAAAATGTAACAGGAGAAGTGAAATATAATTAGGAACGTGACATTAATACTGGATTTGCAGAATGTTGCCTAACAGGTGGGTGGAGTTTATTTGACTTTGTTTCAGCTGGAGTATTGAATCACACAGATGCAGTCTTTAAAATTATCTTAGACTGTGAGAAAAAAAGATAACAAGAATGTTCAAATACATGAGCTCCTACCATCAGCATGTGTCCTCACTCTTTCTCATTTAGCTGTAATAATCACCTCCCAGTTAAGATGGTTCTTGTTCTTCCTCTGTCATTCCTTGTTTCTGCAGCTCTGCTCTGGAAAGCAGAGGGGATATTGGGTTTCCTTTCATCACAATGACAAGTCAGGGAAACATCTGGTTTAAACAAAATGTGAAAAAGGTTTGAAAAAGAATTAAGGGGGTTGAGGCATTTTTTGTTTATGCCTGTTAGATACCTATTTTTATTAAAATAAAATTTATGAGTATAATATAAAGAGAAGACATTTTAAAGATTGAATTGAGGGGTAATCAGAGAGGAAATCTGTGAAAGGTAAAATGTCCACCAGAATGGACAACTCGAGTCACTTTCTGGATCCCAGGATGGAAGCATCAATATGGAAACATTTGTTTCAGTTTATGAACTTTTTTTCCAGTCCGGCTAAAATATCAGCACCACCTGTGATATGAGCATCAGATTTATTAACAGCTTCTCAGGAATTGCAAAACAGCCAAACTCCACCCAACTGTTAATAAATCAGGTGCTGAAAGCACTTCAAATGAGAACCTTGCTGAAGAGACATGTAACTCAGGAGGATCAAAGGCTCAAGTCAGTTAAACTGGCTATTTGCCCTTTTGGCATAATCAAAATGTATTAAAAAAAAAAAAAGAAGAAGAAGAAAAGAGAAAAATGAACAGGAAAAAATAATGTGTTTTTATCAGATTAGGACAAATATTAAAGTAGGAGTGGGCATCAGTAATTCATTCCCTCTGATTTTGCAAAACTGAATTTTGTAACAGTGCAGAGTTAGTAAAGCTTAGGGATATGACCCAAACCCCAGAAAAGGAATATTTCTTTTGATTTCAGTGGTTTGGATTTGGCTTTGGACAAGCATCCACTCTCCAACAAAGCTGATTTGTTTCTTCACTCCCTTCCCCTGACATTGCACACTTGCAGAAAATCAGCTGAAGGCCAGGCTTCCCAGGAAAGAAATTGCCTGAAAAATATTGCAATACCCGGATTCCTGGGTTAATTAATAAAATCATTTACCCATCAACATAGATTACATGATGGGCATTTTGCTGGTATGCTCTAGGAAAGGGGTGAAAGAAAAGTTCAGAAGTAGGTGGAAACATAGGGAAAAGAGGAGGACCCAGGTTAGGAAATATAATGAATATCGATTAATAATTGCAGGAATGTGTTTTTAAGCACTGTGTAGCTCTGGTTTGCATGAACAGCATTTGCATGGCTAATCAGCTGAAACTGTCAGTGGCATTAACATTGGCAGCTTTTCAGGAGCTGTATTTTCGCAAGCTCTAACTCTTCTTTGTGTCCTTGCAGGGAGCATAAACTGTAGGTTTTTTATTATTCAGTGTCATTGAGTTTCCATTTATGCTTCAGTTTCTTCATTCACTCTTGTATCCTCTTCCTGGTGGTCTGCAGTAGAAGGCAAATAAGTAGTTGCTATGAACTCAGTGGTTTTTCCTTTTCTGGAGGACTGTTCAAGTCATAAAGACAATGATGAAGAATTTTTGGATGATGATGTCACCATGTGGCAGTCTGGAAGGGTTCTGTATGTCAGGGTAAGTACGGGCTTAATGGGTGTCGTCATTACTCTTGGTAGATGATGCACTGACCTTGTGGGCAGCAGAAAGAACTGCAGGAGGATTGTTAAGGTGAACAAGCAGGACTAGGGCACTTCTTTCTGGGTGGAAATGGTGTTTTGGAAGAATTTAATGCAGAGCTCCATGCTTTCAGGCTTGCAGTTGTACTACCGGGGAATAAAAGCTCTCTTTCTCTTGGATACTCAGGTGCAGTGACACTGATCTGAGCAGAATTAGTCTGGGTTATAGCTGGTGCAGGAGGGAAGCCAGGCATGCTCTTGTGGTAGTGATGTGTACACCTGAAGTCAGTGCAGAAATGGGTGACTCACTGGGTCAGTGTGATGCTCTGTGTTTTACTGGTTGCGTATGCAGATGGTTGTGTGTAAGAAGCTAGAGAGCTACCTAGTTTATTCTGGGTTGACTGCATTAGGAATTCTGGGGGGCAGAGTGGCTGAGCTGTACGATTTCATTTGGGCACGCTTCGGACAAGAATAGAGAGTATTTGCTGTGCCTCTTTGCTTGGATTTTGCAGGATATCTGACATTAGGAGATCACATCATCCAGGTTCACCCAGGGTGTCAGATCCATTCATTACCAGCACGGTGCCTTGAGAAGAACTATTTCAAGTTTTGAAGTGATGTCTCCAAATGCAACATGGTTCCACCAGTTGTCTTTGGTAGGGGTTCACAGAAGTACAGGTCCTGGTGTTTGCTCTGTAAACCAGAGAAATCTTCACCAGCCAGGCTGTGGTGTGCAAAATGAAAGCTGCTGCTGATTCAGCCCAGAGACTTGCTTTCAGAGAGCTCATGTGGGTTCTGCTTTATTACTGACACTTGGAAAGATGTTTTCAGTCTTATGTTTTAAAATGAATGTTGAACAATAAGCCTGGTGAGGGTTTACTTATCCATTCATTGGGTTGGCAGCAGAGTTAATGCTGGCAGCAGAAAGGCCAGTGTTTTAGTCTTTGGCCCTCTTTGGACTTTTAAAGGTACTTGAGTACAGTAATTCTCAATGTGGGTTGCATCTTTTCTTAATTAATTTTAAAGGCAGGGTATTGCAACCTTGGCTTCCTTCCTGAAAGCTAGGCAGCACTTCCCACAAAGGATGTGAGTCTGTGCTAGCTCAGGGTACTTATCCTGCTTGATGAAACGTGCACCTCACAGCATGGGCTTCCAACACTGCAAAATGGTAACAACCACCTGATCTTTCATCAGGCTTAATTAATCATCTGCTTTTAAAAAGTCAGAATACTTAGTGTGGGATAAACTAGTGGAAGCTTTCTGATCTGTGTAAATATCAGGAAATCTTGGTCCTGTTCTACCATGTATACCAGTGGAAATTAGGAGTTCTGGAGTTGGGAAATTGAGTTTTCTGTGGCTGAGACAGGGCTGCACTGTTCTTTGATACAGAAATTTTAGGAACATTGATGGGTGAAGCAGACACATCTGCTGTGTGTAGTGATTCTGTCAACAGATCTCGTGGTATACAGCCAGCCTAATAATCACAAGTGCTTCTTTCTGCTTAAAACCCAGAAAAGAACTGACATCTTTTATCAGAAAGACAGACAATCTGTATCCCTTGACGATTTCAGATTATGGATCCCAAGAGGTTTTCCTTACATTTGTATTTTATCACAGAAATCACAGCTAGTGATGTTTATTTTCTATACCTCCATGCAGGTTTTTAAGGTGTTGCCAGCAGGACCTGTGCTGATACTGTGTTGTTGTTGTTGTCACAGTGCAAGATCTGATAGAAAACACCAGATATATAAATATCAGTATTTTCTTGGATCTTCCTTTGCTTTCAGTGGTTTTGGAAACACTGGCGCTAGTTAATTCACACGCTTCGTCTGTTTTGTAGGCTTTTTTCCTACTTCTAAAGAAAGACTTGTTCCTAGTAGACTGGTTTGGAGTATCAATCTCTTTTGTTGCTATTTTTATGTTAGGGAGGTATGTATATGTCATTTTCTAGCTATTACTACAGAATGGCATAAGAATAAATGTCTGGGGAAAAAAGGAGAAAACCATGATTATTTGGGAAAATAAGTGGCTTTTGCCTGAAGTGTTTTTATTACAGTATTCCCATCCTGCTGCTTTGAATTTCAGTGCTCAGGCCCACAGCTCAAGCTGGGAGGATGGACAGCAGAACTGCTAAGGAAATGCAGGGCTCCATCCGCACAGCCACACTCCACACAGCTGCTCACTGTCCTCCGTTTTGACATGAAAGCTAAAATGTCACTCAGGTGCCTTGCCTCCAGACTTCCCTTGCCCTGGGGATCAATAGTACATGAGAATGACCCATCGCCAGTGTACTGACATCCACAAACTCATGATTTGGCATGGTTGCAGTTCCTTGAAACTAAACTTTGGGGTTGTGAGAACAACAGGTTGTTCATGCTGATCCCTTGTGATTTGCCTGGCTTTGCCTGGCAGACTGTCAGCCTTCTCTAAAGTTAAAATCAGCTGTTTAAGGCTCGGAGCAGGTATGGGCTGAAAAGATTTGTTCTTGAACTTACCCACAACGGGGTCGTTTTTTTAAACAAACGAACAAACAAAACTATTAACACATTTTTTATATATATATATATATATATATTCACACATATATTCTTGCACACACGGATAGATATTAATATTCTTTTTTCCACTTCAAGAAGACCTTTTAAAGCCCAGTTCAATATCCCAGTGGGTAGTTTGTCCCAAAGCAGCCAAGAACTGTGGATAATTCAATTTTCTTACAAAGAATATCATGAGTTTTTATTGCCACACCCAGAATGCAGGATCTCTCTTAGTGTGTTCCTGAAGCCCACACAGTACAGTAGATCAATCCAGCATATACAGCTCAGAAGGAAACTACATTCCTCTCACTTTTATTTGAACTTGAGATGCCAAAAGACGCTTAAGCCTTGATTCTTCACGTCACAACACATCATTTAGTTTACTCCTGCACGAAGTGGAATGTTATCAGACCCGAGGGCTTTGCATCTTGTCTACAAAGCAGGGTAGGAATCAGTGTAGAAATCCAGAGCTTATTTTACTTCTTTCTTTTCTCTGCACCATATATAAATTATCTAGATGTTTTTTGGCAATGGAATAGTAATGATAGTGGGGTGGTAATTTTGTCTTGAGTTTTACGAGGAAGAGGAGGGGCCAAGAAGGAAACCAGGTATGAAGGTTGCCAAATATATCTTCCATTTATCATTCTGGCTAACAGGGGGTAAATTATTTCTGAGTGGCAGTTTTAAAAGGGAGGGGAGAAAAGCAACATAGGCTAATATGTGCAAACATGTACCTCATGCTTCACGGGTGTCTCTGAGGAGTGGCTGGTTTGGTAAGCCAAAGTACAGTCCTTCCTCCAGGAGAAGTACAGTGTGTTACTCATGCTGTAATTCTGGTCATTATGTTGCAGCTGAAGTACCTGGAAACATACCCAGATGGGAGCAGACTCTGTACTGATGCTAACACAGAAGATGGGCCTCTTTTTACAGGAGCTGGAAACAAAGGGAATATTTTTGTCCAAACAATACTTGGGGCCCCAGCAATGTTTCACTCCTGGATAGTGTGTACCATGCTTTCTTTGCAAAGAAAAAAGACTTACACAGATGTAAGTTTTTTATATCAAATACCCTTAGAATTCGAAAGGAAGAAAAGAGAGCTTCATCTTTTGCTTTGCCATTTTTCAAGCCATTTCAGAGAGGGGTAACTGCTGCTTTAGACTGTGATAAAGAAAGGGGCTGTGCTGATCTAACGAGCTCAGGCTGTGGCCCATCATACCCACGCTGTGAAGGTGCTTACAATGATGTTCTGAAAAGAGCTGTAGGCAGACAAAGCATCTGGAGAATGAAAAACAATGTGCTGGAGTAATTTAGACTAAACTGTTTTATAATATGACATTTCTGAGGCGCAGACTCGCAATTACTTGTTCTAACCATTGCCATTATTATTCTATAGTAATTATAATTTACCCGTACAAATTAGTTGGGTAAGAGGAAGGATTAAATGACATCTAAAAACCATACTGACCGGAACTAAATAGAAAATTCCAAGGAGGAGTCCTTAAAATAAAGCAATTATATAATATTTAATTGCATCATATAAACTGTAATTTCTCAGAAGACATGGTATTAATCTTATGGTAGTTAGCCATTACATTTGGTCCATTTATAATCACTCAGAGCTACTTAAATATAAATTTAAAAATGGATCAAACTTTCTTCCCACTAGTAATGCCTAGTTCTTTCCCATAGCTTATTCATCTTCAAAGCTCTTCACTAACATTAGTTAATTATTCTTTTTTTTTCTAATTAGTAGAAATTGACTATGGTCAAAAGGGCCAGTCAGCCAATTAGTGCCGTTCTACCTTCAAATCTCAGAGCTTCTGACCTGGAGCTTTCAAACGGTTGATGAAGATATCATACTGTGGTTGTGCTGAGCCCACATTAAAGGCAACCAACTGGAGAAAAAGAAAGAAAGAAAGAAAAACACCTCAGGGAAGTGTATCAAATCTTCTCATTTGCAGCTTTCCCCAGAGGCAGCAGCATGGAGAATGCAGGGCTGGACCCAGGGTTCCTCCTGCCCTGCACACAGCTGCCAGAGACAAGGGGCAGTGGGGTGGCCAAAGTTTGGAAGCTTAAAGCCTATGGGCTTTGTGGTGGCCACCTGCTCAGAGGCTACTTCTGCTCTTGTTGTGCACTGGATGTGGAAAGGGTCATTTTGGTGTTATTTGAATGGGACCTCGGATGTGTACTGCCACTGGTTTCCTGGAAGAGCAAGCCAGCAGCTAGCTCTGCATAATCATTGGTTTTGCTCTGCTTTGTGTATGCTTCCAATTTTTTATTGTCTGGTGGCAAACTAAGTTAATATAAGATGGATTTAGGAAGTTAGGGGGTTTTTTGTTTGTTTTGGTTTTGGTTTTTCTTTTTTTAAAGTCATGTTTACATTCAAACTGTCTTCTGAAAAGAGTGTTTCTTCTGAGTCTTGCTTGTAGCCCTGCTGCTTATCAAGAGTTGCATTGCTCAATTTTAAGAATTCATCTGCATCCATAACTCAGTAGCTGTAACCTATAGGTAGTAGAAAAATCTCTGTAAACATGAACAAGCTCACCTTCCCTTTGTGTTCTGAGTTTCTTTACTCGTTCTGCTAAAAAGGCAGCAAAGTGACAAATCCTCCTTGAGCAGCAGCAGCAGCAGCAGCTCGGTTTGGCTGTTGGGGAACAGCTGCGGATGTGAGACTTGTTTATGTTTCAGAAACTGTGAATGTTTTAACCCTGAACAACAGTGTGTGCTCCAGGAGATTAATATCTGCATTACATGGACTTGCTGAGAATAAATTAACTCTTGATGACACGATTACTGTCTTAGCAGTATTCACCGCATACAATTGCACGGTGTCTAAGATATTAATGTGTTTTTGTGAAGAATTTAGGAAACAATTTATTTATATGACTGTGCTTCATTCCATATCACACCAGGACATCAATTAGCTACCATCGCCTGTAAAAGAAATGTAAATCATGTGTCTCATTGGTTACGAGGATAATACTGGGCCAATAATTCACAAAGAATAATTCATTCCATGAATTGTGCCTCATTCTGGGCTCATGAATTCTTCACAAACAGATACAACTTTCTCAAGTTTTCATTTTTCAACTGATTATAATGTTTTCTTCTTGGTTACAGTTTACTCATGGAGTCTTTGAATATTCAGAACTTAAAGCTTGGAGTGATTTTGTTTGGTCACAGAGTACGACATCTTCAGTGAATCAGTGCCATTTTCAGAATCAGTTGATGTTGTGAATCCTTGTGAGACTTTATGCAAATATCCTTTACAAATTTTTGTAGAATATGGTGCTTGGAAAAAAGTTTTCTTTCAATACTGGCCAGAAATGCATGTTAAAAAGTGAACATCCAGAATGGTGAAAAACAGAGTGAGATTTAAAAAGGAAATATGTGGAGATTTGGAAGAAAACATATTCTGGGAAATAATATATAAAAATAAAGTCATTCTCACCCCTAGTGAGGTTTCTAAAGTTAGTGAGCAAAAATAATTGCCTTAAGGAGATAATTAACTTCATCCCCTTCTTAAAAAATTAAAATATTAAAACAAATTAGCAAGGAATGTATGAATTTTACTTCCTAGCTGTATAAAATTTTCTGCAGAATCCTTGAGTTTAATACAAATAAAAGATTGGAAAGATTTGACATTTGTGTTATTAGAAAGAGCTGTGTTTGTGTTGGCAGCATGAGAGCAAGGTGGAAAAGGTGAATTTTCTAGCAGGTGGTGCTTTCTGAGCAACTTGGAGATGATTTAAGAATTTTCCTGAGTGCTTCGGCTGTGTATAAGCAAAATAACAAGTACACATGACAAAAAATTAGATACAATTTCATTTTCTAGGCAGTGCCTAAAATAGTCTTTCTGAGTCAAATTTATCTTCTATTTTGCCTGTAGATGCTGTCACAAAGAGAGGCAATTGTAACCATGCCGGTTTTGGAACCTACCCTCAGTACAGCATGTGTTGGAAGTGAGGTAGGTGGTTTTCCACAATATTGTGTGTGTCGAATATTGGATGGAAGGGATGAACCTAGTTTTTCTTATAAATAAGATGGAGAATTTGCAAGCTTTTTTTTTTTTCTTTTTTTTTGTGGTGTTTGATTCACTCAAATACTCAAACCCTTTCTTTGAGCAGCCTACTGAGAATCTGAAATCCATCCTCTTTTCTCAGATTGCTAGGCATGCCTTTCCCATACTAATGCACTAAGAAACTTTTACTGCACTGAAGAGCATGTAAAGTTCACTTCTTTACCATGACCTTTTCTCCTTTAAATTGTTTCATCGTGACCAACATGGACTAAAGAGAAGATGTAAAATTGTTAGGTACATTTATTTCTAGGAAGGTTAAGCAACTTTTGCTATGCCCTTTTTATGTTCTTCCAGACCTTCTAAAAAGAGACCGTAACACGACAGCGATGGCCTCCTTAATTACATTTTGTTGTCAGAGGAAGCATGCTTTAAAAGAACTGTAACCCAACACTCCTATAGTGGAGGATTTCAATAATCTCAACCAGGTTCACAACATTTGGAAAACCCCAAACCTTCTGTCAACTGATTGAAGCAAATTTTACGCATGCAAGCAATACAGTCATCTGGCCCAAGGTTCTGTGTTATGGGGCTTGGGCAAAAGGATTTCATTTCAGTATGCCAGGGTTTCCTGGCAGTTGGATGGATTTCATAATGGCAGTGGCTTATCAAAACCCCAAAAGCTAAAGAGCAAGACGCTCCTGCTGTGCTTGTTTTCAGTAATGTTCATCTCCATAATAAATGTAAATCAAGACCTGAATATTGCCAATCTTAGTACCAAAATTTTAATAACAGCAGAAGATTTAAGAAACTATAGATATCAGTGAAACTCAGGGTGGGTAACACTTTTTCTGCTTCCTGGCCTCTTTCATTTAGCCAGTGAATCTGGTTGCTTTGTTTATATCACAACTGCTGGTAGCTTCGTTTGAAGCAAAGGAGAAGATTGCTCCTGCATGCCTCCATATTATATTTGTGTAAGTTACGTCTTGATTTTAGCAGAGATTGCCAGGGATTTTTTAATCAGCATTGCAGTGATGCAGGATCTTGGGACCTGAAGCCCAGCGAAGGTGGGCAAAGGCTAATGCATTGACTTTGACAGGAGAACACAATGGGTAGGAAATCCCAAAGAGGGGCTCATGCACTTACCTGAAATTGAAAAGGCTGTTGTCTGGACGTATTCTAGGGTTCCTGTATCATGCCTATTACGTAGGTCAGTGAACCTGCTGGCCCTTCATTGCAAGATGAATTGCCTTCACTCAGGTCTGTCTGGGGAACAGCAGAGCTTGTTGTGGCCTTTGGGGGGGGTGGGGGGGGTGGGGTAGAAAAAGGAAGGGTCTGTATCTGATTGCTTCCCTCTGGGAGGACACAGCCTGTTTGCCCTGGTTTCTACTCCTATAGAACAAACATGCCTACAGTCCGTACCAAATTTAAGGTTCTAAGAGCAAAACATCTATGCTCCTAGATAGGACTTATGAACAATCAAAAATTAAATTTATACCAGAGCAGTCATCACAGATTCCACTGGATGTACTCTGTGCACTTTTGGAAAGACTTGCAGAGCCTCCGTAAATATCTGTGTAGTTCAAATCAACAGTGTTTATATTTTGGGCATCTACCATTGACTCTTTTTGGCATGATTCTGGATGTTCACTGCAGCCTAAAGCAGAGTAGGCTGTTGGCATTATGTGAGGATTAAATCTTTAGCATCTGAAAAGTGCCTTACAAATGAAGCAGGCTTGGTGCTATGCCCTGTGCAGCTGTCCCTGTAGGCTTCAGGTACTGCAGAGGTGCACAAAGTGTGGATCCGTAGTGATTCCTGAAACAGATGCTCTTAAAAGGCATGAAGAAAATGTCCAGATTTGAATGGATTTATCCAAAAGGAAGGATGAAAAGAACCTTGTGAAGGTATTTATGCAGGGAAAACACTGGAAATATTGGTACATTTAGCCATAGTACCAGACTGGGCAAAAGTCCTAGACAGGGTGAGGCATTACCATCCCACAGGATCTCTGTTGCTGGCTATTATGAGAGACCAGAAGAGAAAGGAATGCTTTTTGGTACTGTTTTCTGATAAGTTGACAGATGTCCTCATAGAGACAAAATGAATGTTAATGTAATTAAAATCCCCCAGCAAACCAACCAATCAAACCTGCCCTCCCCTCCAAAAAAACACAACTGGAAAAAGAAGGGAGTGAGGGAAGAAACACAGGTGTTGAGATAAAGAAACTGTTTTGCTAACATGAAATGATACCCTCCAATACCTAGTACACCCTGGGAGGGTGAAGGAGGGGTTGACATGGCACAGTGGAATGTGGGTCCCTCTGGGAGGAGAATGGCTTAGAGCAGCACAGTAAAGCAGGCCCTGCTGCACTTGAGAGTGTTTCTGATGGACTCAGCCTCAGGCTCACTTTTGTGACCAACCAGAGTGGTACCCTGTTGAGCACTTCACAGCAGTAGGTTATCAGGGTACCTTCATGACTTGGGCAGACAGATCATTACAGCTGACTTGGAAGGACCACAAACTCTAGCTGTGTCACAGCAAGGGAGCCTTTAGCCAGGTTTGTTTTTCCTTTGTGAGATGTGGATCCTAGATAGGCATCCAGGCTGGTCCATCTGAGGCTGTTTGCATAGGGCCTGCAGTGCAGGGGCTGACTCAGTAAATCTGGGTTAAGAGGAATACCTGTGACTCCTTGAGCCCTATGTCAGCCCATCTTACTCAGGATGAGAATCTGGCCTTGCCCATCACTTCAACGTGTTGTTTCTTCAGCGTATGGCTCTTGCTACTGACTTCTCCACATTCCTGTCAGTACAATTGGTTTCTATCATGTGTCCCTAGTGTAAACTTTTAGAGCATTAGCTGGTGTCCCCTGTATAATTCTGAAACTCTTGTGTCCTGAGATAACAAAGGTTCCCTTCAGAGTTTTCAAATCCTGCGCACTTCACAAGCACAGCTGACAATATTTTGGACTTGAAAAAATTGATCAGAGGAGGGATTTTTATCAATGACCAGAATATGTTTCAATAACTTTAGATTTGCAGGTGTCCAGATTTTAGCAGTGTGAAGTGTTTAGGAAGACTGTCACAGCACAAGACAGTGGTTGCAAATTCTCATTTTAGTCCTTTCTGTATTTGGTGTCAGAGGGAACAGAAGCTGAAATGGATGAGTAAGTAAAATTTTGAGGTCTGACTGGTTGGGCAAGAGAGTCACATTCCTGGAGCAATATCCTTCCAGATCATGATGTGCTAGCAATGTTGGGGAAGCAATAACATGGGACTGGCCCAAGTTAATGATATATATTAAAAGAGATTATGCAGATATCAAGGACATGTTTAGTAAGACATCTATTGTCTGTATCTGTCACCACAACATTCTGGCAAGTGTTGGGAAATATAGAAAGTGTGAAGTAGGAGGAGAAAAACTCGATCTGCATTTGTTGACAGCAACTGCGTAAGACATTTGCAGAGTGCTTTAAAAGTTTTAAAATTAATTGTTGGGATTGTTTATGCACAACCTATAAAACCCGTTCCAATCATGCTTCTGGCTGCCAGAGTAGGGAAGGATGTTGCAGGGAAGGGGTGTGTTTGTGTGCATCTGTGAGTGAGTGTGCATGGGAAGAGAGAGCAGCCAAGGCACTTAAAAATAATTCAGGCTGTATGATGATCTCTGCAAATGAAATAGAGACTGACTTCTGGTGATGGCAAGAGAAGAGGAGGTGTCTCAGATGGAGGCACCTATGGTGCCATGAGCTGGGCTGGAAATCCATGCCCTGGTGAACACGTTGTGTCCATCACGAGTCGGCAGCACGTGTGGAGCCCTGCCGAAGTGCTGCGGCAGTTGGGGTGTTTCCCTCTGCAGTCAGGCTCAGCATAATGTCTTCAGGTCTGATATAAACTTTGCTAAAGCTCATGGAAGGAAGCCAATCAGCCATGAATCAGGGGCTTTAATGACTATTTATTTGTCTAACGTTTTGTATTGTAATTAAGCTGCCATTTTTAAAAACAAAATCTCCTCCCGCCTCCCAAATTGCCATCAATCCTTCCAACAGGAGTGTGCTACAATTTAATTGTGACAAGGAGAGGGTGTGGAATCCTGCCAACACAAATGCTCCTTTTTGCAAGCAGAGTCCTGAATGGTGGATGGAGCGTTTTTCTCAGTTCTGAGTTCTCTGTTGCTGCTTAGATTCAGTTTTGAGCAGTTTCAGTTGTCCTTTTGCTTTGTTGCTCTCTTGTAAATCAAACAGACTGTTTTGCTGTTGGCTTGTTGAGTGCTGGAACAAGCACAAACAAGAGCTTCTCTGCTGCTTTTCAAACTGTATTTCAGTCCTGAAATGGTGGCAGTTGTGTCATGATTTACAGCTCCTATTTGGTGTTTTTAATTGGGAATTTACACGACAATTTGTGGCTACATGATTATGTTAAGATTATCTTAGAAAAGATCTAGGACAGTTGTTTGTGAAACCCTGGGGGCACATACCAACCTCCTTAGTTATCTAACCAACTGTTGTGCTCCTCGGTTAAAAGAGTGGGGCCTTCAGAAGTGGTTTGATCTTCCTCTGGAAGGTTAAAGGTCGAATGACTCATAAATGAAGAAAGACTGATTTAATCCAAGGAACCTGTGCTGTTATTGTAAAACAATATTCACCAGTGATGGTACACTGCCATATAAATGACAAACTGCACAGCTATGGAAGTTGTTATTACATCACTGGAAACTTCACCTGCACTACATTTATGACTCCATAAACACAGGTTTATTTAACAGCTGTGGGAACACCTATGGCCATTTTGTGTTAAAGGTCAGGAGTCCTAAATTTCAGTGTGCATGTTAGTTTTCATGGGCAAGGTTCATAAAACGCGATGACTAGCATTAAGGGATCAGAGCATAACCAAAACATAATGTTAGGGGAAACATGCTAATACAACCATTTGTACTGTACCATGTTGTGAAGACTGTTTGTTTGCTGAGTGCTGCTCTGAAAACAGATTTCTGTCACTTGGTCCCAATTCTGTATCCCTTTCAATGAGAGTCTGTAATCGTATCTGCCACCAAAGTTAGAGTCTGACAGGGGTTTGCCTTGTAGGATATTTTTAAAGAGGGGCAGTCAAGTCCAGCCTATTTCAGAACATGAACTAAAGGTAGCCATACACACAGCAGCTGCTCCTCAGTTCCTTTGCCAAAGTAGATGATTAAAAATATTAATATTTATTCTTGAAGTTGCCATGTTAAACAATGAGCCAACTGGCTGGCTGGACAGTGAGCTATGCATTGCCAAGTGCACAAAATAAAGAAAAATTGAAGAGAAAATGGTGTGTATTCATGTAAATGCTTTTCAAATGGGGATGTGCTTTTATGTAGATGGTGTCTTCCTGCTGTAGGTCCTTCAGAGGAGCACATGGCCACTCTGTAAAAGATAAGAATAAACTATTGAGTGAATAATCCTTTTTCATACTTTTGAGATGTTTGAAAAGCTAAATTGTTTAAAGATTAAATTGCATATACACTGTGGGAGAAAAGGAATCTCTCTGCTTTGTGCAACATTGTTCTCAGTTCCTTTTCTGTGGCCTTGTCTAACTCATGCCACACATGAATATCTCAGTGCTCCTTTACATTCCCCACCCATGTTATTGCTTCAGGTGTTGTGCTGTTGCTCAGTGAATGGTAGCAGATTTTTAACAAATTTGCAACAGCAATCTGGACTACTGAAAGGATTATGACTAAACCAATAAATTACTATTGTCTGTGTTCATCACATGACAGATTCCCACAATCTAGTCCAGTGTGGCTGAAGGTTTTATACTGATAAAGATTACTGGGTTTACTTGCACTTTAGAAACACTATTGTTCCATTAGATTCATAAACAATTGTTAGTCAAAGATCAAACAGAGATAATTACTGTTTTTTGGCACTTTCAGAACACAGATGAGATGATTAGAAAAATCCAAAAAAGATATGAAGCAATAGCAAAGCTTCTCTTAAGCAATGTCAAACATATCTTTCTTGTTTAACAGCATTTTTTATCTCCATCAATAATCTCGCCAATGGTCATGTAATTAACTATGCTAATAATGCTTCTTTTAGTCTTTTTATTAGTATTATTGCTGTGAACCTACTTACCAGCAATCCACTGTAATTAGTAATTAATCTGATGATTGTGTTGCCCTATGCAAAGGTGAGATGGATCATGTTGATTCAACCACGCCATCCTCGGTCTTCACTCCGCATGTTGTTGCTGCTGCCATGTGCACCTCCCTTACTGCTGCCTCTGCAGCTGCCTGGGCTGGGGTCTGCTGGCTCAGAGCTGCGTTTGTGGGGTAGAGTGTCCCATGTGTTGCCTAGTCAGTCTTGCCTGGCTGCTGTCAGCCCTTTTGCTTTGGGAGCACCTCCCTGTGTCAATGCCATCCTGTTGCACGCACGGTAAAGGGCAAAATGCAAGACTGGCTGACTCAGACAGCTAGCACTCCTGTGAGACATCATTGAGTATTTAATATGGAAGTGTTTCTGCTCCAGTTTGGTGTTTCACATGGAAGCCATTTCTTTCTCGCTTTCTAAACAACTGCCTTTGATTATTTTTTCTTTAAACCCCCAAATTATCCTCATCTATTCAGTCTTGTTTACTCTGGCAATCTCGTAATGCTAGCATCTGCCAACATCCCACATCCCACTCTTTTTCCCCCTTTAGCTTAGAATAGGAAACAAATGTGATAGTATTTATTGGCAAGTGCAATGTTCTTGTGGCAATCCTTGTGCTGAGCACTTAGAGAGCAGGAGAGGTGAAAAGAATTGAGAATTTCCACTTGAAAGGAATCCCTTTTTGGGGGGTTTTAATTATTGCTGGTGGCTCTTTAGTATTTGAACTGCCACTGTGTTTGGTGGTGGTGGTTTGTTTTTTGTTTGTTTGTTTTTCTTTTTTTTTCTAGAAAGTATACAGTGATGGAAATGAAAGTGTAAAATCTATTTAAAAGAGGTACTGCCATGTGTAACTCCTGTACCTGAATTGTGGAAATCCAGTCCTGCCTTGGCTTCATTGTCTTATTGTCATTCCTTGTTGCAACAATGCACAGCAGGTACTGATCTCTCAATCTCAATGCACGTTGTAACTACTCTCCTTAGCTTATAGCACAGTTGGAGGTTCCTGAAATTCACTGTTAGAGAAATATGTGCTTCTGTGTCCCTGGTACAGTTTTCATCTTTCTCTAAACAGGAGTTAGCACAGGGCATTCAGCAAGCAGTTCTGGAAGCTGTGAAGAGCCCAGTAGACTGTGAGGTGGCTCTAAGCTATTATAATACAGGAAAGTGGTATTAAGACAGTGGAAAAATTAAGTTTTTAATGTTTTGTAATTTTGCGTAGGTGTAAAAGCTGGAGGCACAAATCAGGTTTAAGGGAAATAGTGCTTTTCAGAGCTAAAATTGTTACATAAGGGCAGAAATTTGTTTCCATTCAGCACTTGCAACATGGAGCCTAAACCTGCCTAATCCCTGCTCCACATTATCACCAAAAAATACTTGTTAAAACTCTATCTATCTGTATAAAGCTGGAGATACTTGACACTTTGTAAGTGTCCCTGAATTATCTGTCTTAGCAACACACACCTCTGCTGAGCTGTGCAAATACAGGGAAAGGTAGGGTTCTGGTGAAACCAGTATTTACACACTATCTCAGTCTTGGAAGTAATTAATCTTCAACTGTATGAGGCTCTTTGTGATGTAAAGCAAGTGCTGACACTTTTGTGTAAACATGAAGATTAGCATATTTACAAACTGGTAGATGTTACTTTGATCAGTGGCTGCTTGCACTGGAAAGGCATGCGGGCATGCGGGTTTGCTCTTCATGTGACAAAGACGTCTAATCCTTTTACACTATTCTCAGATCCATATTTAGAATTCTGACTTGTGTTTTCTATATCCACTTGAGCTCACTGTTCAGTTTGCTTAGCAGCGTTCATCCACTTTTTATACTCGCTAGTGACTCATTCTGGTTTGTTTTCTTTGCAAAGCAAGCAGTAAAATTCCAAAGTAGCAAATGACCTGGGTGAAAAACCCTTAAACTCCTTTCAATTTAATTACTAAAGCAAATTGGAACCACTTGCAGTCAGGCTTTTTGATGGCCTGCATAAAGATCTTCAATGTTTTTCTTCTTTCTTTTAAGTAAGTTAGTGTGAAATTTAGCTAACTCAGCTCCAGCCTACTTCTAATGCTATTGCATCACAACATTTGTTTCTGTGTACATTTAAACTCATCTGGAAGACTTTGAAAGAGGCATCCTAGATGCTTGGTTTTGTTCATTGTAATTTAATGGTAAACTGTAAACAATACATAATTCATTTTAGTGCAAATTATAGCTTTAAATACTCTAAACTGGTTAGCGACAGGGGATCTTGTGGTAACAAGATAATGACCTAAGCAGGTTAAAACAGGCTGGGTCTTATCTTTTAAGAAGGATGAAATAATGTTATGACATTGTCAGCATATTGTCTAACATGCTGGGATGCTAGCAGCTCATTACTTATGTGCAACCCATGTGGCTGAGTAAACGATTGCGAGATTGGCCCTTCTAGCTGTACATGCATTGGCAAGACCTGACATGCCAGGCGGCCGCAGAACAACAGGAGGGATGTGTAGCTGAGGTGGGCCCACACGCACTTGTGGAGGAAAGCTGAGACTGCATCTTGTTTGGTGGGTGGGGTGCTATTGCTGTTCTCAACGTCAAGGCCTTCATTTGAACACTGAAAGCAAATTTGCTCAGCCTACCCATGGCTGCTGGAGATGGGAGACACAAATCTGCTTGGTCTTGGAAGCTTTCCTGCTTCCCTCTGGCAACTTGGAGCTTTGCCTCCATCCCCAGGCACACCTGTTATCTTGTCAAAGATGGGAAAACTCTTTATTGCCAACCTACTGTCTTCTAGAAGATGTGAGGTTAAGCCCAGACTCTTCAGGCACGTGACCTGGCTCTTATCCACACATTAAAACCTCTGATGTGATTTTAGGGCTCTGACTCAGTTTCCATTTGGCAACAGCTCCCAGTGATAAATGCACGATTTGGAGATGCAGCTGCCACCCAGCTGTTTGCCCTTATGGCGCAACTGGAAAGACTGTATTAGCTTTTACCAGCGGATGTTGATCTGTGAAACTGAGACACTAAAAGCATCCCCTTCCACCCTGCAGTACAGAGGTGTAACAGCTACTGGAGGAGTGCCGCAGGCAGCTGCTGGTGGCAACAGCTTCAATGAAATTGACTAGAACCCTCAGCAGCTCTGGTCTGCCTTGCCAAAGCTGTGAGGCTCTCCATGCAAAATGGAAAGAAAAACAAATCTCAGTCATCCCTCTGGAGTTTTTCAAATGGATCAGAGTTAGATATAATTTCATACACTAAAGGACCCCACCAGCTTTCCAAGCAGGACATCCATGCTTACAAGGCTCTTTGGTGGGATATTAGACATTTTAGTTAGTTAAAAAACAACTGTGAACAATTAATGAGAGGTATATGATGGTGTCTTGTGCCCTACATACAACCATTTTTCCAGGTCCAGTGTCCCAGATGTCCCACGGAGGGCAAGGTTAGCATTTTCCCCTCGAAGTATTGCAGTCTGTAGTCTGCAGTCACACAAATTTAAAGGAAGTTCAGTTGCATGGAGCTTCTCCCTTTGTATCTAATATGTGAACAACAAGGACTGGATCTGTGTTTTGATTTCTTGTTAAGCAAAATAAGCAGGTGAAGTGCTCAGGAAAGGAACTGATGCACTTTTCTTGCATTACTTGCAGAGCGTCACATGTATGTTAGATCTATTACTGATTAAAACTCTTGTTAAACCAAGGATCAAAAAGAAAGCTTGACACCTCATTTAGCTCTTTTCATGACTGGATTAGCCTAAATAGAACAACTTGTCTATATTGAAACAGCACAGGCACTTAATATAAAAAATATTTGCTTATCTAGGCAGAGAAACTGTGAAGAAAGTATCTAAGTAAGGAAGAGAGAAACGTTTTGATTGTAGTGGAGAATAAACATTTATAGGCTGAAATACTTCCAAAATCAAAATCAGTAGAAGATTTCACTTCTTTTTCTTTTTTTTTTTTTTTTTTTATTTTGTGTGTTGTGTGAAATCTACTGCATTTCCTATTCATGTTTAATGGAAATAACCCAAACAAACCAGCAGCTTCTTCAGGTTATATTGTTACTTATTGAAAATGGAATAGCTGGTTGCACATTTATTAACCAAAATAGTGCATAAACTGAAGTCCTTCCTAAGTATATATTAATCTCTGTGGTTTACTAAAAGCTTTCAATATGTTTGGGTTGCTCTTAACTTCATAAACACGTTAGAAGATGAGTAGTTAATATGCTAATAGATTTTGGTGGTTTTATTCATACCTTCATTTTTCCCACTTTGAGAGTGTTTAGTAGCCCTTCAACTCAAATGCACAAGCAGATGGGGAACACTTTGCAGGCAATACCGGGATATAAGTCTGAATCCTTCAGGCTTTCATTCTGATTCCCTCCTGCTTCTCCTCTGTGCCGCTAAATAAGGGCAATGGAAGAGCCCATCTCCAAGTTGCCAAACCTATGCTGTCTTTACAGGCCAGACCCAAACATACCTTAACATGACCACAACTAATCAAAGCGGGCTGGAACTCTTGGGATTATAGCCTGGTGAGGGTCTTAGAGCATGAAGGAGTTTTCTACAAAGGCTGCAAAAAGGAAATAGAGTCTCAGGGCTACAGTGAAGCCGGGAAGCTGCAATAGTCCTGGATCACAGGATTTGGGACTGGCAAGCTGATTGTTCATCTCTGTAACAATCAGAGACCAATGAGAATATCATGTGAACTTTGATGTCTTTAATGTTCATGGCTGTTCTGTAGTAGGCAGGACTGACCCTTTTATGATCTCTCAGGTATTTTTCTTTTTTTTCTTCTGACAGTTTTATGGGTATAACTAGATAAAAATCTTTATTTTAGGAAAAGCATATACTTAAAATTTCTAAGATACTAATTTCATGTTGCCCCAGAGCATTTTCTGCAAATGTTAGTATGCACCTACTATTTCTGGGGATTAAAGCATTATTTTTACTTTAAAGTGGCATCTTCTGAATAAATCTGTCTCCAAATGATTTATGCATGCCATTAGGATTTAGTGCTGGTAGTTGTCCTGGGAAGCCTGATCTGGTCTTTCAAGAGTTGCCTTAGCTTTATCAGTCCATTTACATGTGGCCATATTTTACCCTCCAGGAGCTTTAAAATGTTTAGTACACAGAACACAAATTTAAGCCTGTGTTTGTTTTTGTTGGTGGAACCTCTTTCCTTTCTTCAACATTCTCAAATGTTCCCTGGTTTAAGTAGAGTTATCTAAGGTAATCCACTCTTGCCCTTACCAGGGATATTCCACTTTGTTCATAAGCACATAACATAACTCTAGTCCCCAGTGATTTCGTTGTGAAATTAAAACCCAGACACTCATCCAGATGTCTTAGAAGATAAGGGCAGACCTAATCCGTATGTCACAGAGGACTTGAGGAGCAGGAATTCACCTATACATCATCACGTTGTTATTAGCCTGGACCATGGCAAGCCCAACACAAACATTTTCCACAGGGCTTGCATTCAGGCTTGGCAGTGTTAAGAAAATACCCTCCAGCAATGTGTTATTTTAAGCTGAAACAAAAGTAGACATGAATGGCAAGAGGAACAGAGAAGTATTGTTTTTATTTTCAATGTGAACCCATAACTTGTGTTAAATGAAAATCTAACCAACTAAGATGTAAATACCATCGTGTTCAAATGAGCTATCAAATATCAACACATTTATTCTGTGATGGAGTACTGATGTTTGTCTTAGGCTCTGTGGGAAGGGCAATTTAGATAGTAGAAGCCAAAAGCTTTATCTGATTAAAACTGATATGATGATTGATTTTGACAGAGAGAAATCACTTCCACTGCAAAAAAGAAGACAACAAAAACATTGTGCATTTGTCATGAATATGAACGGTGGCACTGAAATTAGAAACAAAATGAGGGCCTACAAAAGAGAAAAATGTTTCCTCTGCTTGTTCTGCTACAGAAGTCACCTAAAGCTGCCATAATTATTTTATGAAATCCGTTCAAAACCCTTAGGGTAGGGACTAGAACCCACCCCTCCAGGAGGCGACGCCGCCTGCACAGCTACCCATTTGTCTGTTCCTGTCTTTGCTTGCTGTTTGTCCATCTTGCCTTGAGAGCACTCCCAAAAGCAAGCACAGAGATGTTACAGCATGGGGATGAGGCCGAGTTTGCGATGAAAGCATTAAACTAGGAGTTAGCTGCTTTGGCTGCATCTCCTGCCTGTGCCGCAGATGTTCTGCATGGCCATGGCATGCTCTGCTTCAGCCGGAATTCATCCCTGTGCTGAGAGCCAGCCAGAGGCTTGGATGCCATCTGATGCTGGGAGACAACCAAGGCTCACCCACTGGTTGAACATTACACAAGTATATTTAGAAAACTCTGATGGCACGTGAGCTTTGTGGTGTCCTTCAGCAGAGGGCTGTGGACCTCTTCTTTATAGTCAGTGCCTCAGTGCTCCCTCCCGCCAAGCAGGAGAACTGCAAGGTTAATCACATGAACATCTGCGAAATACTCCTGTAATGTAAAAGACACTTAGGTCTGTGTCTAGTAGATGGAAAACTTGCCCATAGTTTATGCACTTACTGAGTAGTCTGAGTCCCACAAGCGTAAAAAATTCCCTGGAAAAATCTTCAGAAACAGAAAATAAGCATTATTAACAAATCGTAAGGGTTGGGTTTGTGTTGGGGTGTTTTTGTTGTTTGGTTGGTTGGGGTTTTGTGTGTGGGTTTTTGTTTGTTTGTATTTGGTTTTGTTGGATTTTTGGGGTTTTTTTGGTTGCTTGTTTTTTTTCTTTTTTTTTGTGTGTGTTTGTTTCTTTTAAAAATACGAATATAAACTGTACATTCATGAAAAGGTATTTATTATGATCAAAGCTAGAAGGAAGAGATTAAAAAAATATATCAGGATAGAGAAACACTTTCTAAAATGGAATGTGGATTTTTTTTTTTTTTTTAATTTTGGGAAGTGATCCAGGTTACCCTAACAGAAAGCAGAGACACATTTCAGCTGGGGTCTCTTTGTGCACAATGCAATGGCAAAGCAGTTCAAGACCAGTTCATCTGTGTGAAAATATGACCCTGTATGAGTCTGGAGGTCAATGAAACCACTGTTGATCTGCTCAGGGCATGCTGGTCACTGCTTTAGGGTCACTTTGATTTATGTGCTTGGATTTTCCACTTCCAGAAGCATAAAATATGGGTGACTGTCTCTTAGTTGACTCTCATTTGTTGTTGTAGGTATGTATTTTTCTCAGAAACATGCACTATAGGAAAAATTCTGATAAATTTAGTGCAAGGATATAAAGACTCACTTTTGTAGAAAATGGATGTATTCTCAGTTATAATTAGGAAAAAAATAACCTGAAAACTGTGGCTTTTTTTTCTTTTCACCAATATATGAGTTCGTTATCTCTTTCTGGTACTAAAATGTCTCCTCATTGTGCTTTGAACTTTTAGCAGTTTTTACAGATTTAAGAGGGTCCTGTGAAGGATGGAATTAATGGTAATGTTGTGTTATGGATGGGATAGTTGAGGCAGACTCAGCCAAAAATCTGTAACAAAATAGAAAGCTAAAGATTATTTACTGCTGTAAATCCTCCTCTCCAGCTTTGAAAGTAAAATTAATGGAAGCTTTAAATGTGCTTTTTTGGTGCAAAATTTACAACTGCTTCTCTACTGCGATGTCTTGGAAGCGTCACCACAGGTGGTCACAACACCACAGACAATTTAATGCACAATCTTGAATACCTCTTGAAGTCTGGCAGGGATTTCCAGGCCTTCATGGTTGTTGTGGGCACCAGCTCCAGAATGCCTTCCTGATCATTTCACTTGGTACCAAATAGCTTCTTCCTGCTGCGTAGCTCAGCATGGTAAGAGAGATGGGCATCCAGAGTTCTGCTGGAGGCATCAAGGAGGTGTAGCACTCCCTGCTTATGACATGAGGGAGATGGGACAAAATGTTGTCTGAGCTAACATAAAAATAATTTTTTCATTGATCACATCATTAACTTCAGTGCAATTAATACAGGGGACATCCGAGTCACTATACCTGAAATATATAACTTTTTAATTTAAAAAAAAAAAAATCCTGTTCTTCAGTTAGACTACAAACCTTGGCACTTCTGGTTTCAGTGTCATTTGTTGTTCCATGGTAAAAAAGCTCTTCCCTGTAATAATTGCTATTTTAAGTACTGCTCTTAACTGCTGTTCTAGGTATTTCTATCAAAGCCCTTAATTTGTGCTATGGGACTCTTTAACCCCTTTAAACTTTCAAAAAAACCCTTTAATGAAGGTCAGTGCCACCTGCTTTGCATATGACTGCTGAGAGCCAGCAGTTAGGACTAGACACCTATGTGACCACGTAGCTTGGAGCCAAAGAACTGTTCCTTGCCCGGTATCAGCCAGCCTGTTTTTATCAGTGCTCACCAAATTTTGCCTTGATTTTTCTCTACCCCTATGATTAAGTATCTTTAAAACATATTTGTGCCTTGACTTGTTTCTTCTCATAAGCGTTACTTCAACTAATTTTGTGGCTACAAGGGAAAGTAGGTGTTATTTAAGGAGGATGGGAAGAAGAGGGTAAATACTGCAGAATTTATACTTCAGGCAAGCTTTTTTATTTAGGGTTGTATCCATAGAAGTATTCAGAAGATGTGAATGAGTGGTTGAGAAAATAGTAAAGTCACTTAGTTCAGATATATGCACACACCAATTTCACCTGTACTTCCATTATTCAACCTAAATATCAGTATAGAAACAGATGAATGAACACATCTCTGGCCGAGCTGTAACTTCACTACTGTACTTCCTGTATCATTTGTTAGGGAGCTTTGTAAAATCCCAAACATTGGGTTTTGCACTGTCCATGAACAACACATGGGGCTGCAGAGGCCACAGTTCTGAAATTTCAACATGCTTCTCAGTACTTGTTCCTTAGAATAACTGCTTCACAAGCCTTCAAGACATCCTTAAGGCTGTTTAATACCCTCCTAGCTGACATTTCTGTCAGCACTCAGCACTATGAAGAGTTGCTGAACTAAACCATATTAGCAGGTCTTTACAATTATTTGTAAATGTTGGGCTACTCTGAAGATTATTGCACTGGTACATTGCCTTTGGTGCCTGAGGGAAGCACGAATTATATCTTATCTGCAGGAATAGCACTGAGGAGCCAGACCTTCTTATGAGATGCTGTGGTGCTCAACCCACTTCCAAGCCCATCACTGGGATTGTCAGGGTACAATTTATATCAGTGAGCAGAATGGGCCCAGCTTCTAACATTAGGGTTTCACATGAATCTAATGCATGGGGAAAGGAATTTTTTTTTCTTAAATGGATAAAAATATCTTCTCATCTGAAACCTTAAACTGATGACATTTCAGAATTCCATTTGGAGAGAGAGAAAACCAGATGATCTGTGTTTTTAAAAACTCTTTCTGATAGCTGGTGCTTCTTGCCTATACAGTTGAAGTATTACTGACACAAAGCATTTCAAACTTTTGACTCCGTTAAGGTTTTTCTGTAATTGTCTGTATTTAGCTAAGGAAAACTACTATTTCCTGAACCTTATTAGTCCAGGATTGGCAGGACTGGAACCTGAAAATTAGGTTCTTAACATTTGAAAGAAGTGGTCCGGTTTTCAAAAGCACTGAGCAACCTCTGAATGGAAATTGTATAGGTGCTATAACTCTGGGAGAGGTCAGACTGGTTTTGTAACCTGAATTTAAGCTCCTATGCACTAAAAATGCCAAGGAAGAAATATCCCATACCATAGGCCAGTTCTTTAAAAAGAGACATATTTCAACAACTGCTTAATTGAAGGCAAAGCTTATTTTCAGTATGGTAGGAGCATATTTATGGTTGTGACTACACTGTTTATGTAATTTCCAAGTTAAAAGGATGTCAATTATTGCATAACTCTACTGGCCAGTGAGCCATTTACACTGGGTCCTAAAGCAGAAAAAAAACCCTTGTTTTACTCTTTATAGCTATGTAGCTATTTATCTATTCTGCTCCTGGGAGCTGCCGAGGGATCTACCGGCATGCTTTACAGACCTGGTGATGGGAAAGACTGTCATAAAACACTCTCAGCTCTTCTGTGCCAGGGCATTGCAACAGGAGGCTGTGGGGAGCATCCATCTGACTGTAATATGAGACATTCTTAATAAGGTATATGATGCTTGTTGTAGAGGCTGAAAATTAAGGGCTTTCTCTCACCAAAGAGCCTCACCGATAGAGGCTCCACTCGAGAATGCAGCTCCTAATTCGTTCCAGGCTGAGCATGAAGGCTCCCTACCCACATGGGAGTGAACCACTGCCTCACTTCTGCTTGGGGTTTTGCCATGGCGTTTGGTGATGGTGAATTTTGTCACTGGATTGCATATCCTGTTGTGGCCATGGGAGAGTGTGAGCTGGAGCTTGAAACCATGAGAAGGGCAGCAACCTGGAGGATATTGTGTGTGGTAGAGAGGGGGGAGCATGTGGAGACAGAGAGTCACTTCTCTATGCAAATGCTGCCTATAAAAGGGTCCCTTGAGTGGCAAAAGGGTTTTAATGAGTCAACTTTGATTTTATCTCTGCATTTTATTATGCTTGGGTTTGTTTATTTATGCTTTATTATCCTGTGAAACATGGTAGAGGATGATGGTTTATTCTCAGTTAGGGGTAATTACTGCCTAAATATAGAATCAGAGTATAATTGTGATTGGAAGGGATCTTGGGAGATCCTGAGTCCTTGGGAGCAGGAAGAGACATCAGACCAGGTTGCTCAGGGCTTGATCCGGTTGGGGCCATGGAAACCACCACAGATGGGGACTTCACATCCTCTTAGAGATCCTGTGACCTACTTGGATGGCTCTGGGGGAAAGGTTTCTTCTAGTGGCAGCCCTGGGAATAAGAGGGAAGTCCTGAGTAGGTGTACTGCCCACACTGTTCTCAGCTAATGCTCTCAGGTCCCTTTGCCTGTTTCCATCTGAGAGTTACCTCTGTATGACCATAATCCTCAGAAGGAGCTCATGCTTTTCCTTTTGCTCTTCTATCCCATTAAATTGTTAGTGAAATCATTAAGAAAACAGAATAAAATGTATGTTGGGGGAAGGTCTGCAGGCATTGAGATACATTTTCCAAGTCACATAAGAACAAGTTAACATTCCATTTTCTCATCCTATGTTCTGATTTCCCAGTTTCCTTCTGTGCTATGTTAAAACAACTACACTTAGAGATCACTGGACACCCCCTCCCCCTTTATTTTTTGGACAAGAAATGGAATAGCACAGACATCTAGACCGACATTTCCTCTTTCAATGAAAAACAGGTCTGCTGTTTTACGGAGTTTGAGTAAAATACTATGGGCCAATAATAGCTGCTGTGATTTTGTAACTGGAGAAAATTTCACTCATTGCAGCACTATGACCCATGTGAAATCAATGATGTTGCTTCAGTGTAGAAATTTTGTCCCAGTGATTTGAAAATGCCCAACACATGTCTCTGTGAAGACTAGTGGCTGACCTGGCTAGCTTTCTGAAGCAAGATTCTGTTCCTTCCTAGCTCCCTTCAAGAAAGGAACTGTAATAAACAGTGCTCGTTCCTGAAACTTGTTCAAAGACTGATGTGCCCTAAAAGGAAAAAAAGAAAAAGGATTTTTGTTTTTAAATGAAAGAGAGAGACCAAGGCTGCTGCTAATCCTAATGTTCTGGCTACTCTTCAGATTTTATTGCACAAGTTAAAGGTGTGTTTTTGTTCTCTTTGTGGTGCTGGTTGTGTTGGTGAGGAAACAGGCAGACAATTCATCCTAGGTAAAGTTGTAAATGGGCCATTTTTATTCAGCAATGTCCTCTTCCCAGCAGAATGTACTTGCCTGCCCTGTATTTATCCATAAGAAATTTGCCCCAGTTTTCTGAACCAGAAGGAGAAGTGTTACCCTAAGGCCAGGCCTGAGAAGCTCCAGGCATCCCTTGACTCCATGTTGGCAGCGTGATTCTGTGCGGCTGGCCCAGGGCTGGCATGCGATCCCCTTGGGGTCATTTCTCACCAGGTCTGCAGGGTAATTCCAGCCACAGTGGCATGGCTTCCTTGTCCTCTTTAGATTTGCTTTGCAGAATTGTTGAGTTTGTCTCTTCAAGCTCTTTGTGTTTGAAGTTTTCTATACACTCCCTGGCTCATGGAATTATATGAGAAGCTTAGTTACTACTAAGTTTTTAGGCTTTGTAGGATAGAAAAACTCCTTCTAAGTATGAATTTCAAACGCAGACTTCACAAACAAATAAAACAAACCTTTGCATTTACTGAGCTTTAACATCTCCTGGTTTTCTAGGGCATCATTTCTGACTTGCGATGACTATTTGAGGTTGGGAGCACTGCTGCAGACTCTTTGTGCATGTAGGCTGCATTTATGTTGCTTAGTTTGACGTATTCCTGGGAGACTTATTTTCACTCTCTGCGTGTTTAACTACAGCCTGGGCAAAGCAAGATAATCTATTTTTCAATTCACCTTTTTTCTCTTCCTTTACTTCAGCCTCAAATTTTCTGTCTTCTAGGATAGCACTTTGGCTGTTATTCTGAGAAACACATTCACTGCTGAGTAAAATTATTGGTGATAAGTTGTACAAATCTCTGGATAAGTGCATGCAAGTTGGATGGACTGGAGGGGTAGTGTGACAGTAACAGGTCAAGTATTAGAAGGAAAATTAGAACATGAGCTTTGTGAATGTGGTTTTTTGTTTGTTTTTTTCTTTTTTTACGTTTTCCTCTTTTAAGCTTTCCGATACATACATGCCTCATCTTGAAAATAGAAGATGAATTTAAAGCTTTCTGTCAATTGTAAAACCAAAAATATTTTTATTTCTATCATGAAAGACCTTGGTTAGAGCTATTATAGGAAATAACAGGCAACTGAGGTTGCCATATGAAGGCTAGTGCTGTCACATCCTACTAGATGATCATCAGTTTTGTCAGAGCATGCAATTTTACGAACTTCTACTTAAACTTTTCTTTTCTGATTAATACAAAGATATTTCTGGATCTTGGCCAAAGACTCTGAAGTCTTGTAAATGATATTTTACAAGTTTTCTAAAAGAGAAAAGAACTCTTTTCTCCAACCAGGTAAATATGTGACTATAATAGTACTACAAGGATCCTTGAAGTGTTTTCCTTCCCTTAAGTATAAGGCACCAAAGAACCACACCCAACAAGATCTAAGGTAATTTTGTTGTTTGTACTGTGCTGGAATTTTTTGTTTCATAAGTGTTTGTCTAATAGGGCATGGTTGAAATGACCCTCTTAAAAGCTACCGTTAAAACTTGAAATGACACAAGCCTGAATCATACAAGTAAAAGGTCATTACTTTGGATTTGTGTGTTTGAGTCTCTGAGGCAGGTAGAATACCCAGATAATAATCAGTCGAAATGCTCCTGAATTTTACAGGTGTGTTGCTGTAGACCACAGTCTGAACATGTCTCCCTTCTTTCCTACCCAACAGTAGCGTGACATTGGAACACGTCCTTTAATGAATTACAAACCTGTCAAACATTTCTTTCCCTCTGCCAGTGTTAAGTGCTCTTTAACCTGGCAGTGAGACTGGGCACAAATAGACACTTGAGTCTCACTCATGGGGCAACACACTGTGTATGGAGACAGCGGCTGTGCCATGGAGCTAGTCCACTCTACCTCGGCCACGTACTCGAACATGGTGCCAAAGGATAGAGAGAGCTCCCACGGCTGTGCTTGATGCCAAGCATGTGTGTGGGACCTTCTTGTTGGAGCAGGTGGGTAAGGATAACCTCAGCTGGGAGCAGGGGAGAGGGCTCGGGGAGGGTCAGGCAGGGGAAGGCATTCCTGGTGTTTCTGCTCCTGTGCTGCACAGGGAAAACGGTGCCAAACACCACATGCGCTGTTGGCATCTCCTATTACTTCTGCTTCTGTAAGTCAGGAACCATTCCACTGAAGCCAATGGCACCTCATTAACATTAAACTGATGTGAATAAAAGGCAACTGGGGCATATATGTTTCCATAACTTTATACCACGGGGTGTGATTCTACTTTTGCTCACACTGGTTTGGTATTGATACAGCTCCTCTGGCTTCTATGACATGAATCTGCATTTAACCTGGGTCAGCAAGATCTCAGTCAGCTTCATTTATTTCAAAAATGTGTGCCTGCAGCTGTTGGGAAAGGATGGGTCTATAAAAGAACAGAAGATGGGAGGTAAGAATAGGAGAGGGATCAGGAAACAGCTCAGTGATGAAACTTTATATTTCTTGTCCTTGTTTGCCTACAGTTTGTTGCCTTCATCAGTGAAAAATGGGAGAGATGAAAGAAGGGAATGTCTCTCAAGTTAGTGGGTGTCTTCAGGCTGAGTGAAGCCTTCGGGTAGAAGCACGTTAATCCTCCCTCCTTCCCTCATTTCAGCTGTTCTGTGTGTTAGAAAAAAAAACTAAACAAAAAACCCAACAGAAAACCCCTACCTTTTTTTTTTTCCCCAATATAAAATAGGAAAGAACTACAGGGAAACAGAGCAGATTATTTTTTCCAGTTTGCCTTAGGGTTTCCTGGAATTTTTGCTACTGTACATTTATTTAAAGTAACCCTATCTGTTTAAATACATGCTGATCTTTGGTTGCTCTGAGATCAGAATCAGCCCCAAAGAATGCCTTTTGCTTGCAGTCATTTTTGTATTGTCAGTTCTTCCTCCTCACCCCCCTGCCATGCTGACCTCTGTAGTATCGGGTGACCGTAGGATAAACTGCAACATATGTGGTCCTGGGCAGAGAGCGAGTTATGATCCAAACCCATACAGAAACTGTGATCTGTTGTTGATCTCCTCAAGGATGACAAAGCAATCTGCTTCCAAATGAAGGTAGATGTAAGATAGTCTTTGCTGTCATATTTTCCTTGACATTAACCAGGCGCTATTACTGTTTTGTGGCTTTGTCACCACCAATTATGAACTAAAATAACATAATCTGCTGCAACGTGTCATGATCCAAAACTCCTATGCCTCTTTGCAGTGACATTGTGAATAAATAGAATCAACCTCAGTGGTTCATTAATACATGTTTAATAAGACTGTGCAAAATTATGTCAGGCACTTGAAGAGGATGTTTGGAAATAAAGGCTCCATCCTTCAGTGTCTAACCCAGATGAACCAGCTCCTTAAATTTTCTGGAACAATGCATGCAGCCATGTTGGAGTGCTGGGAAGTTTTGCCATGTGTGCAATTGTCATTATTGCATACCACAAAATGAAAACAAATCTTTTATAGTGAAACTGAGGACTTTATGCAATAAACTGAAATGTATTGTTTAATCCTCCAACCAAGCTATTCTACAGCAAATGAAATTAATTAAGATTTTTTTTGTTTGTTGGCTGTCTCAGTTTCACAATAAACATATTTTTATTTGAGCATTGCGTGTATACCATGAAAATATTTCAAGGGCAAAGAAATTATTCAAATGGAGAACCTTTGTCATAAACCATACTGCATTTTTTTTTCTTAAATGCGATTTGTATCAGTATAATTTGTTAGAACTGGTAAATACTGAAAGCTTTTTAAACAGGTAAAATTATTTACTTTTTTATTGTCTAGACTATATGTAAGCCATTGCTAATTAATACTGCCCTTTCGGGTGGCTTTGCAGCAGGCATAACTCAAACATACCAATTACAAATGATTCCTCAATGTAAACTTTTAACAGTGTAGCCTAAGGGCTTGCTCAACATGAAAGTACAATTTAGAAAGCATAAGTTTTAACTAAGGTCAAGATACATCAGGCAATGATGGATGTAGATGTAGAAACGTCTCGTTGCAGAATGACAATGTTTTTTTCAAGACTAAGCAAGATGTTGGTGGCAGTGATAAGCAGAATGAAAAATAGCCTTGAATGAACCAGCCAGAAGGTTTGGATTTGGGGTCTGGTTTGCTGGTTGGGTTTTTTTCATGTCTGGTGTTTTGGTTTTCTTCAGAGTTTTGCAAACTAGAGTTCAAGGGATGCGGTGATCAGTACAGTCTGAGTTTTAGACTCATTTTGTACAGCAGGCCCATGAGAAAGTCAGACTTTTCAACTTCATCTGCTGTCCTGGGTCTCAGAAATTTGTCCCCTTTCATTTTTTTCCCAGCTGCTCGAGCAAATCCCCTCTGCCATGAGACTGCACCACACGTCCTTCTTGGCCTGCACGTGGTTCAGCACTGATTGTTGGTGGAGTCACAACTTATCTGCCTTTATGCTTTCAGCTACTGAATAGAAAATGTTGTTGCCCTGGGATGCGAAGCGTTGATCTCGTATATCCTACTGTCAGAGGTATAAGCTTGTTCACCATTTTGCAGGGGGAGTGTCTAGGGAGAATGTCTCTGAATAGGTGGTGGTTGAATGCTCCATGCTGTCTTTAAGATTATTCATCCTAATTCTCTCTCTTTCAACAGCCTGGGTAAAGCTGGCACAAGCTTGCATCATGTGCTGCATCTAATTTGGTGAAAGCAGTCACAAGTCCATAGTGTGATCCGTGTCAAATTTGTATGGCTGAGTCATCTGGTATCAATTTTTCTGGAGTGAAGGCTCCATAGCTGCAGAACCTCACGTGTTCCTGGAGCTCCTGCTCCCATCTTGTAAATCATTTATCACAGTTCTGCCATAGCCCTGCCCCTCCAGCATCTCCCAAAGTCATCTGACGCCTCATCTGTAGCTCAGGAATATCTTTTCCCAGACACATGTCACGTAATCCTGGACTCGGCAGTCTAGTAAGTTGCACAAGCTTTGTAAGCAATTCCTGAACCTCTCACGCTTTACTGTAGACAGCACAAAAAAGTTGGAGGTTATCAATACATCCTTTCTTCTCCTTCAAGTCCATAATTTCATCTTCCTTCACACATGGTGTCTCCACAGTCTCTTGCAGAGAGGTCTGAGAAAATAATTTCTTATCAAGCCACTTCCTTCTCTTCTCACCTGGAAACCATTGTTTTGGTTCTCAACACAACACCCTCTGTGCCCACAACTGGCTCCTCCACCCACAAGACATCATGAAAGAAAACCAAAGGCATAAGTATGGTTTCATAGCTTGCACACGGAAACTGTACGTTGGAGCTGGATCGTGAGGTTATTAGTCAAGCTCTGACTGCAGGTTTTGTTGAAGTAAACACTGGGTTTGCCCATAAAGTAAAGGCTAATTAGTTTAACTTTTAATAAAAATATTGCCCCTGTCTATATTTGTTAGAATTTCAACCTTCTTGACCAAATAGTTTATGTATGAATTTGTTGGTGAAACCAAATGTGTGCTAGAGGGAAACCCCCAAAAATTTCAGCTTAATTGAATTAGAAACACTTATAACTTCTGCTATCATTCTTCTTGTGATCAAAGTTATTCCACTAATGTGGAATAACTTCTTTTTCTTTGTCATCTATAATTATGCTGAAGAGATTAATACTCGTACATTCTATACAGTGTCTCAGCTTAATGACAGGACATTGTTTAATGAGAGCACAATCAATGTCCTGCCTCTTTGGGACAGCCAAGGCAGCACTCGGAGTGGAAATCATTGAAAATAAACACATGGGAGCTTAAGCACTTTTTAATAACTCCTTCTTCTTGTTTGGTTAGCAATTTTGATGCTTTTTGTCCATTGTGCCTGGCTCTGCTGCTGTAGAAATATGGTTATTTATGGTGCCAGAGGAGGTTGTGATCTCTTTATATAAACTAGAGGACAGAGGTAGCATATAATAAATTCTGAGTCATAGTTGAACGTTTTAGTTTTGCAACTCCACGGCCAAACCCAAACATTCACAAATAAGAACCATAGGGTGGATATTTTTCCCCCCAGGTCTTAAATCACTAAGAAATAACCATTGATATAATTAATATTAGCCATTAGATGAAGAATTAGGCATTAGACTATAACAGAATCAGGCTATTGATGTGCCAAGTACCTGTAAAAGCCATGGATTTGTTACATAGGCATGCTCTGTCCTGTCTACAGCTTTTATGTCTCTTTGGGTGTTTAGGTTATATTTGCTAAAGGCAGAATAATGTCACAAAATGTTACTACCTGTGTGTTGGAAACAACTACTTATTATTTCCTTCTCTGAGATATTATGGGTTGATGTATGGAGCTCGGGACCAATGTGTCTCAGTATGTTTGAGAAGCTGAGAGAGATGGGATTGCTTAGTCTGGAGAAGAGGAGGCTGAGGTGAGACCTCATTGCTCTCTCCCTGAAAGGAGGTAGTAGTGAGATGGGGGCTGGTCTCTTCTCCCTATTACCAAGTGATAGAATGAGAGGAATTAGCCTCAGGTTGCACTGGAGGAGGTTTAGGTTGGATATGAGGAAAAGTTTCTTTAGTGAAAGAGTGGTCAGGCATTGGAACAGACTGCCCAGGGAGGTGGTGGAGTCACTGTCCCTGGACATGTTCAAAAACCATGTAGATATGAAACTTCGGGACATGGTTTAGTGGCCATGGTGGTGTTAGGTTGAAGGTTGGACAATGTATCTTAGAGGTCTTTTCCTGGTGTTAGGTTGAAGGTTGGACAATGTATCTTAGACATCTTTTCCAACCTTGATCTGACACAAAAGGTGTAAAAACCACTCTATGGGGTAATATGTATACTGCTTGCACCATTGCAGTCCTTGAGTGTTGTGAGTTTTACAGTCTTCCTGAAGCTTTTCAGTGAGTTTGTGGCTGCTGTCATCCCCTAGCCGTATCCTGGACTGCTTGCCCTGACAGGGAACATGGACAATTTTGGCCAGAGCTCTGCTAAAGGCTCAGCCTCATCACAGCAGAGAGAACTGGCTCAAACCTCACTTTTCCCATTCTCTTCCCGAATGGAATCTGCAGAAGCTTTACTTTGTGGTGTGTGATGACTGCGCCGTTTCCTGTGCTGCAGCTCAGCTGGGGCAGGGCAGAGAGGGAAACTGATAATTCCCTTCATGCCAGAATTTAGCACCTAGCTCCAGTGTGCCTTGGGACTGGTGCAGGGGACAGAGCTACACTGCCTGGAAACCTTGCCATCAGTGAGGTGAAGTGTCACTATAAATCAGGAGAGAGCATGAGAATGCCTGTTGACATGCTCAGACAAACCCTCAGAGCCTGACCGATGCTCAGGGTACCAGCGTGTTCTGGGTGCTGTTCCAAGGCTCCAGAGCACCAGAAGGAACACAGAATTGGTGCTGTAATATCCAGTGCCTTGTTGCACAGCTTTGGCACAGAAACAGGCTGCTCAGGGGACATGGACTCCAGTCTCAACTCAAGCAGTGTATACACCACTAAGTGTCAAACTTCTCTTGAGCAGCATCCTCTCCTGTAAGTGCATCCTCTCCTATAAGTGTCCTGTAAGTAAGGACACTGCACAATGTTCTCTAGACCATATAAAGGAGGGAGACCGTTTTCCTGCAGAACTTCTTCAGAGAATGAGCATAGTATCAGGCAGCCTGGAATGCACTCTGTCCTCTTGCATTATATGAATGATTCAGATTTTTGCATAATATATTTAATTTGTAACTTATGTATGTGGTAATTTGGGAGAGATTTGAGGAGGACATTTCCTTTTCTTGTTTCTGCTAGTGCTTGAAATGATGAAAATTTATTCTTTCTCAACTGAAGAACATGGGGAAGGGTAGCCAAGAGCTCAAGCTGTGGGCAATGGGATTGTGGGGGCCAGCAGAATGTTCAATAAAAGTACATATTAAAGTGGAACTCAAGGGAGGGATTTTTTTTCCTTTTCTGTATCCACTTAATTTTTCAATGACAGAAGTTGCCTTTGAAAGCCAAAATTATTATTATTTTTTTTAACAGACTCCCTTTTCCCTTCAAAACAGGTGGGTCTGTTTAGCTGGCTGTTCTACGTGCTCCCACAGGACCTGCTGGAGAGGGGGAATTGGCCAAGATGAGTTTTGCCTCTGCCTTCCCAGAAGGAGAAAAGGAGTCTTGTCCTCCTAACCTCCTTTGTTGTAAGGTAGGATTTTATATACAATTATTTATATTTGATATTTAATAAAATAGATATTATACATGATTTAAACTATCAAATTAAATTAATGAACACATTAACAAAAATTATTATAACATTTTATTTAGTGTATTATCTGTTATGACATATGTTATTTTGTATTTATAATTTTTTCTGTGTTTTTGAGAAATTTGGAAACTGTCAAAATATGAAGAAATACCAAGAAACAAATATTTAGGGCATCCCCTCGGAGTCATTATCCTGTCACTGACCTCATGCTCTTTTAACAACACTTGCTGATTGAAGGGCAGCCTAGAAAAGTTAGCTTAGATGTTGCTCCTCATGCCTACACACACACACATGCAGACATGCAGAAGCATAGTGGTGCCCAACGATGTCTGGATGCTGGAACAAAGACCCAATCATCACCTACCCCAGTGCTGTCCCTATTGTGCAATGGTAGTTCATTACATTAGCATGCTGTTAGTCTGCCAGTATCAACCCACATCTCCTCAGGCCCTGACAACACCTCACCTTCCTCTCTATGTAGTCATCTGTGCAGTTCTTTTGGCCTGCTCCTCATCAGTGGTATTTGCACAACATCTGCCTCAAGATTCTTCGCAAGGAAAAGCCCCACAAATTGCAGTGTGGTTTGCAGAATGAATTCCCTAATGACACTCTCATTAATAGTTCTTGCTGTCAAATGCTGTTTGCTTTTGCTTTCAGAACTGTCTGCATTAATAATGAGTACCTCCACTTGGAAATGATTTACATGAAGTGCTGTGCCCATGCCACTGCTCCAGACAGCAGCTCTGGACTGGGTGAGAGGGAGAGCCTGCAGTGAATTCATGGAGCAGCTCAGCTGCTGTGAACATTAGGATATTCCGTCAGCAGCATACCCCTGCCCAAGGGGGAATTTTGCAGAAGCACAATTTCTTTCTGTGATCCAGGTGAATTAGGGGTTAAAGCCTTCAGGACAAACTACTGCCCTCTATTCCTCTCCGGTGACATGTCACCTGCAATGCTGTGACCAATTCTGGAGCCCTCAGCACAGGAGAGACAGAGACTTGTTAGAGTGGGTCCAGAGGAGGCAGCCACAAAAACGATTCAAGGGTTAGAACCTCTCTGCTCTGAGGACAGGCTGAGAGAGCTGGGAGCATTCAAACTTGAGAAGAGAAGGCTCTGGGCAGACCTTATTGCAGCCTTCCAGTACTTAAAGGAGACTATAAGAAAGATGGGGTTAGACTTTTTGGCAGGGCCTATTGTGACAGAACAAGGGCTGATGGTTTTAAAGTAAAAGAGGAGAGATTTAGACTAGAAAATTTACAGTGAGGATGGTGAGACACTGGCCCAAGTTGCCCAGAGAATTGGTGGGTGCCTCATCCCTGGAAACATTCCAGGTCAGGTTGAACAGGGCTCTGAGCAACCTGATCTAGCTGAAGATCAGGTTACCGAGATCACCAAGTCCTTGCTCACTGCACGGGGGTTGGATTAGATGACCTTTAAAGGTCCCTTCCAACCCAAATTATTCTATGAGTCTAAGAACTAAGTGCAAATTGATGTTAACAATACATGTGAATCCAGGAGGAGTTGTAACAGGTTTTTCATCTTTGAGGAAATACATCTCTTGGGATGTTACAAAAGGAGGACACATAAGAGGGCATGAGGACACTAAACAAGACCAGTAGCAATGGCCAGAAAAAGCAGATGCTAGACAACAGTTCTCTCTGCAGGCTGCTTCTATGGTGAGCTGCAAATTTCCATATTCTTCTGTCTGCCCTTCCTGAGATGAAAAGTGCTTGAGCACTTCACAGCAAAAAATAGTCCTGGGAAAAGCAGAACTATTTCTTGTGATAAAGGCTGGCTGCACAGTTCAGAAAGATGAGCTTGTCAGGGATGCTGCTGCACTCAGGCTGAACCTGTGGGAAGTGTGTCTGTTCCTAATAAATGTGTGTATTTATGTGGCAGTCATTGTGCTTTGCAAGGAGGGAGTCACAGAAATAATTAGTTAAGAGCGTGAGGTTTTGGCACAGATTCCCTTTCTCAAGTAGCTGTGATGTTCATATATAAGAAAAATTGATTTGGCATCAAGACAGGATTTCAGCACGCTCATGGTTATGGAAATCAGCTATGGGCATGGAGGAAATCTGTATATTGATTCATAAACTGACTTGATGACTTGTTCATGCTTTAATATTTTCATGGGCTTTTACCCAAAAAAAAAAAATGTCAGTAGATGCCACTTGACTGTGCTGCAGCACCATCCAAAATGGTGGGAAGAATGCAGGGAAGAAAAGGGATTTCCTATTAGACAGAAGCCTTTGTTACTTGTGTTAATAATTTATTTAGTTATTTATTCCTTAAAGAAGAGGGAGTTTTGTCATTGCTCTTGCTTATTGTGTTAAAATATGCACCTATATAAGACCCAGAGCACAATGGTTTCCTATGAAAGGCCCCCAGTTTCACAGACACTTTCTCTCTTGGGAGATCCCGCAAAAGCCCTTCCTCCTTCTGCTCATACAACCAAATGCCATCACCACTATGTCTGCCTGTTTGTGACAGTATGGCAATAGCTTTACTCTGGTAGTGTGCAGACTAGCTGACTTTTTTTTTGGTCAGACTGGTTAGGGAGTGTTCAGTCAGCATCAGCACTCATCCAAGACTGCCTCACAAAAAACACCTACTGACTGACTCGTCATGAACGTGTTTCTCTGCAGCTTTAAAATCTTAATCCCTGCATAATACCTCTGCCTGCTTTGCGGTTTTCTTTGGAGACCTTCCAGCACTGACCAATCTTGACCTTATTTGACTGGAGGTATGTGGGCTTGAAATGGAGGCAGTATGGCTGCTGGCCATTATTAAAATGAGCGGAAACTATGTCATGTGTGATTTTTATCTAAGATCCCAAGCGATAACAACATGTGACCAAATACTGATCTCATTTGCTACAGTGTGCTTCCGGTGTGACTTCAGAAGAAATCAATAGGCGTAAGGTAAGATGAGTCACGACATATACACAGTCCCATAGCAGAGCAGAATTTCCCTCATAAATAATATCTCTTTTGGCAAGACACGGGGAAAAAAAGCCTGAAAATCTATACTGTATTGAACTGCACAGTTCAGGAAAGAGGCCTTACGCATAATGGTACAATTCTGAACATGGAGGCTGTTGCTTGAGGATTAAAACTTCCCTTAAGACGATTGGTTACTCCTTTTCACAAAATTTCTGCAAGTCTTTTCCATGACTGGGGTGTAGGATTAAAAGATCTCTGGGGCCTTGTTTGAAACTACTGTGTTTGGAAACCACCTTACATAGTGAAAGCACTCACAGAGAAAGCAGGGAGATGGTTCATGATGTCTCAAGGTGGACTGCAGGAACCATGGAGACATTTTCATATCCTCAGGAAAGAGACAAGAAAGCCATTTTATCATTTGGTGGTTGGCTCGTTGTGGCTTATTTAATAATGTGCTGAACTTGCAGCTAACGAGTGATTTAAATGTAGTTTGAAGGCAGCTTTTGTTTCTTTCAACTGCTATTTTAAGAAAGATCCCTTAAAATTAATTGACTGATGACCTGTATAATTGATGCTGTCTACGCAGCATGCAGCAGCCAAAACTTATGGGTAGCAAGAGCTCTGGTATCTTGGTAGAGGCTGCTCTAAACCCTTCAGAGAACCTCTGCTTGCCCTCTTTTTATGCTCTTGGGTAGGAGAGGGTATGTTTAGTTTTCTGCTTACTCTATTCTCTTTTGTACTCGTTCATTTGCTAGGTGCATAAAGGAGAGGAGGTCACTTGTGCACATGGGATAAAGAGGTATTATGAATTCTAAAGTGTTTGCTTTATTGGGAAAAGCAGAGTGAGCAGGAGAGTGCAGGAACATAATGTGTGAATTTTTAATGAATGCCGTGCCAAGTGTTTGTGCGGGTTTTTTCCCTACCTGTAGCAGCTTTATTCATTTGGGAGAGTACTGCATACAAGATGTTCTTTAGTAGTATGCTGGCTGCTCTTTAGTTTTAATAAATTAAATCCTTTATATCAATGTAATATTCTTTAGACAAGTACTTCCAAGACAGATTAGAAATGAACTTAAGGGGATTAAAAGCTTCTCTCACTAAAAACAATGTTTCAGATGGAAAATCCACTTATTTATGTCACTTTCAGTGGACTCCATTTGTCTTTAATATGTTGCTACTGCCAAAGAAAGCAGTGTTTTGCCCATGTCTGCAGCCCTTCTGCTCTGCTTTACATACATGGAAATGTTTATTTTCTTCAGCACAGTAAGTCACTTTGGGAAAGATTGATGGTTTCCCATAAAAATCTATGCAACTATTTTCTTTCTTATTTAGAGAAAACAAAGGATTTAATGGATCTGGTGTGTTAAATATCATCAGTCCCTGTGTAAAATAGAAAACAGTGCAAATGGAAGGTATAAGCAGAGAGAAAAGTCTGCTTTGATTTCCCCCTTTCACCAGGCTGAAAACATCAGCTGGAAGGTTCTTGTTATCTGTGAAATGATGGACATCTTGGGAGCAGCCTAGTTTAGTGGTGCTAGCTCAGGCCTGTGCAGCAGACTAACGGGGAGGCACTGGGTCACAAACTGTTTCCTCTGACTAGTGCCAGATTAGCTCTTCCCATACTAACCACTTGTCCTAGGACAATGGTATGGCAATTCCAGCGGTGGGCCCTCTAGCACAAACCCAAAATCTCTTGAAGACACTGTGCAGAGATCTGATGTGGTATACCACCACTCTGCAGGCGTAACAGGCGTTGCCAGGCAGTCTCTATGCAAGGTCAGCTGCTGTCTGTCCATGCTGTGCTGTCTGTCTCCTGCTCCATCAGTAGACCTCCAGCCAGCATAAACTGAGTGCTTTGGTCAACCCAGGAAAGTCACAGCCATACCCATGTCCAAAGTGTCTGCTGTGTATCTGGTCATGGAGAGATGGCTATGAACATTAAAAGGACATCTTTCAGTCCTAGGCTCTTGTAGGAGTTTCTCATTAATCATCAACTAAGTCTCACAGTACTGATCTGGAAATGGCTGGCTGCTCCCTCATGCTGTCACACTGAAATTTCAACAGGGCAGGATCCACCCCTGTGGAATAAATGAGGACAGCCTCATGGGGAATGAATATTCTGAGCATTCTGATAATTTTAAGACCATATTTAAGCCCCAATAGGAGACAATCCAGCAAACTAAATTTACTATCTTCTTCTTCTATTTTTTCTTTTTTTCTTTTTTTTTTTTTTAATCTGAAATTTTAGTTCATCTCCTGGGCTACAAAAATGCAGTTTTGGAATTTATTTCCCACAGTCGTTGAATGGAATGAGGTCAGAGAAGGTACTAGGACATGGCTGATCTTTCAAAAGAGGCAAAGAAGGAAGGCTCCTCAGAAAGCATCTGGAAAGGGAAAGAGCCTGGTAAGTCTTTGAGGACAATTTGGGTTTACCTTTTCTTAAGCAAGTTAAAAGTCTTTGATCTACAGTGAGGATGGAAGAAATGATCAGAGTAAAATGAAAACTAGAAATATGAGAAATTAATATTTTAATTGGAACGAGGTCTTTCAGTCTCTTTATTGTTGCCGTTTGCATGTGAGACCAGGAAACTGTAGTGTTTGTTTCTTACATGACAGCACCAAGAGCTTGGCTATAGTTTATGGATCTGTTATTATTCAAATGCACTGCAGATAACTTGGGCAGAGGGAGAAGTTCTGCCTCACAGCACATGAAGTTTGTCTTGGTAATTGTGTCCCTGACACAGTGCTGGATTATGTTATTTTAGGCACTTCTCTCCCCATCATTACTTAAAACTGTTGCAGAATAATTTCTATTCCTTCCAGTTTCATTATGCTGTAAAATATTATTTATTTATTTAAATGGTTTCTAAAGTAATTTATTTCCTGGTACCTGGTTAAAACAAGATCATTTCCCTTAATGCTTTTGGGCCATTGATACTCTAGGATCCACTGTTCAGTTTTGGTCAGTCTTCAAAACATACCCAGAATCTGATGCTCAGGCTGAATTGCAGTGCATCAGATCAAGCAAGGGATACATTTTCAAAGCAAAGCTCAAGGATTGAGTTGCACGACTCCAATGGCATTCAGAACAGCCCTACAGTAGGGCTTTGTATTAACCTTGTATTCTTCGACTGCAGGAGAAGAGGCTGGAAAGCAGAAATTTAACAACCATCTTTATGTTCAATTATTTTGTTCTGTTTTGTTTTCTGAAGACAGATTTCATTCCTTTCCTCAAAGCCACTCCCCTCCCCCCCCCACCTTTTGCTAGTTACAGCATTTATCAGGCACTTAAATCCTCCTATATTGCACATGATAACAAAAGCTAACTGAAATTTGACCACTGGTTTTAGAGGGTAGAGGTAGATTCATTTTCTGCACAATAATGATGGGCTCTTCTGTCATTGTAGCCACTACATGTGCACTGCTCATTAACACCTAGGGGATAAAATTTACATACATTGCTACATGGATTATCTAAAAAAAGAAAAGAACTTTTCATTAAAAAAAAAGAAAACAAACCCAAACATAATTAGGATCAGGGCTAGAACTTCACTAGGAAATATGGTGTAAAAATGCTTCTCATTTTAAATTAAGCTCTCAACAGCAAGTGCTTGGCTTTCAGCAACTTCTCTGAAACTCTTTTAATTGAAGTTCCATGAAAATCTGGGGAGTTCAGCTCAAGTTCACCTCCCAAACCCATCCTGCTTTCATTAAAGATCTGATCTTTCTTTATTTGCCAATAAAATATATATATGTGTGTGTGTATAAATCAGTATCTGCTCTATACTCCATAACTTTTTTTTTTTTTTTAAAGGAACCGTTTCCCTTTTTTTTTGGTGAAGGATAAACTCTGCTTTGTGCACGCTATGGGAGATAGAAGCAACAGTCTCCATAGGAGAACTTTCCTTTCCCCTCCAGGCTGGGGTTTGGAGCAAAGAACACATTTAAGCCTTCCCTCATCTGACTGGTCTGCATCAGTCTCATAGCTGTCTCTGCATGGCCTGGTTGAGGACAGTGTAGCCTCAGACCAGTTTCTTTAGCGCTTGGGATAACGCAATGAAAATATGAGCTGAGGACTGAGCTTGCCTTGGTCAAGCCCAGGCTATTTCCATATTACTTGCATGTCACTTTTATGTATTCCTGTGTCTAAAACCCAAAGAAGGTCTTGATTATTCAGAAGGAAGAGTCTTGCTCAGGGCTTATATCTGGTGATTTTATGATTCTTTTTATTTTATTTTATTTTAACCATTCAGTTCAATTCTTTTTCCAGCTGCAGTGGCCAGATGTGCCTGTGGCAGCACCAAGGGGCTGAGGCTGTTTATTCCAAGGCCTATTATCTCTTTGCTAAACCAGTCAAATAGTAAGACACCTTCAAAAATTACTTCCATAGATCAGAGGTTTTCAAGTTGGCTAGAGGATGCTTTTGAAGATGTGAATTTGGAGACGTCCATTTTGCCCCTTTTGGGCAGAAACCAGTGTGCCCATCCATTTCCTGGGAATTGCAGGCATTCCCCTTTTTATATTGTGCTAGGTTCCAAATGAAAATGTGTTGAAAATAGTGTAAATTCTAAGTTCTCTAAAACAAAGACTCGTATTTGAGTTCTTTATCAACTATTAGTTATCATTTGGATACTCCTTTTTCAGTTTCACCCCGCTGCAGAAGTAATAATTGGCACCAAGTTCTTTCATTTTATTCTATTATTTTATTCTATTACTAGTACAACTACTTTCTACCTGTTCCACAATGCTCCTACATGTATGTGTCTGCAGTTTTGGTGAATCAGATCCCAGTGTTTCTGATCAGGGTCCAGCTGGACCTACACATCTTTGTTTCATGTATTTAATATACTCAAAATGCACTAAATGACAGTTTATAATATCATTATCAACAGTTAAAGACATTATAACTTCAAGAAATGAAAAGAAAGTGCAGCCATATGTGGAAATGCTTTATTTTGTGCACTTTTAACCCTCACAATAGTTCAGCTGCAAAAATGGGGACAGCAATGAGAGGCAGGGAGAAAATTGTACGGCTGCAAAATCATTTTTCAGCTTTCCCTCCGCTGCTGTCATGAAAAAGCACTGTGCTATTTGGATGGTAAATAACAACCGAGGACTAATTTATTTTTCTTCATAAAATTATTTCTTGAATTGGATTCAAATGTGTTCCTTATTACACGGTTTGATAATTCAGTGATGCTTTCCCCCCATAACATACGAGCTGATTTAAACCTTCACTCCAAACAGCCTCAGGCTTATTAAGAACAGTGTGGACTGAGTATGGATTAGGTTTAAAAGTAATAAAAAAGTAGACCTGTTGGTTAGGTGAAAAATTCACTATCAGATTCCTGAGTGCAGCTTTCTTTTCATGTGCAAACTGCATTAAATGAGGCATTTAATTCAACAAATCCATAGTTCTGATCCACCAGAAATAGAGACTGGGTTAGTTCAATTTGTAACAAACGATCTCCATATGATCAAAGTCCTGAGAGCTGATTCCAACATACTGCTTAAATTAGTCTAACACCGAAGTGTTTGGCTCTGGGACAATATTTGGAATGTCTTACCAGAAGAAAAATTCCTCTGCACACATGGTTCCAATATCTGGGAATGCCAACCTTGCTTTTTAATGGGCTGACAGGGAGCCTCCGTGCTAACTTTCTGACTCCAAAAAGTTCTTGTGCTGTCACCCGCAAACCAGCTTGGATAATTTTTCCTTGGCTTCCTTATTAAAGCCTGAATGAAGGGATTGTGTGGCTTTCTTAATGTCACTTGGTCTGCTTGCCATAAATTCAAGCACTCATGATGAAAGCTCCACTTATATTTCTCTGGGAAATGGAATCAAGGAGAATGCACCCTCGTTCACAATAAATAACTAAAGTTGAGTTATTAAGTGTATTTCATATACCAGTGCCTTATTACATCAGCAGTTTAGATAATGGCTTCTTAAAAATACTCCTCTACTGAAATCTATGAAGAGCGGCTTGCACATAGGCGTTCCTACGTGTGAAAACCAAACCAGCCAGCTAGAGCAATAACTTAGGACTGTATTAACTAATACCAAATATTTACATTTTTACATGCTGCTGTCTATTTAGATTAAGCAACCATAGCAATAACAGCAGTCAGCAGTGCGGGCTGTATTTGCTCGAGCCCTGCCAGGGAATTCTCAGCTGGGATTGTTTGTTTGCTTTGTGCAATGAAGACTCGAGCTGTTTACATTGTAGCTCCAGTTTTAGAGAGTGCTAATTACGCTCCACGGCTGAACCCTTCCATTTCTCTGGAGCTGCTGTCCTGCAACAGTATTTGACACCGGTCTTGGGGAAAGCAATCTGACTCACGGCAGGCAACAAAGGGTGCTCCAGGGCTGGGTAGTTTTGTAATGTGGTAAGTGGTGCTAAATGGCAGCTCCTGCCTTTAATTCTGATGGATTTTTTTTTTTTTTTTTAAACAGTGGACAACATTTTCAAAGTCCTGGGTTGAATTTCCTCTCCTAATTTTACTGGGTGTTTTGTTTTTTTTTTTTTTTTTAAATGGAATTGGCTGATATAATTTAGCTAGAGGGATGTGTAGCATCTGTCTCTCTACATACATTAAACGTGTGTAATTCTTTACATTTTGCCCCCATTATTATATATGCAGTGGGATGTAATAAATTGACACCCACCCAGGAACAGACAGAGCTGACAATGAATAAATGCCCTGATTAGCATCTTACTGCTATAACTTTGCAGTTCCTTCCTGATTAGTTAAAGTATATGTTGAATGGCTATGAGATTATTTTTAAATCTGTGCTAAGCATTGCTCGATATGTTATAATGGCCAGAATGGGAGAATGAGATGGGAGGAAGGATGAAAGGCTGGCACTCAGAAATGCAGCAAACACACTGTTTTCATGGTAACTATTCTGAACAGGTGGCTAAGTAAGCCAATTAAACAGACTTTAAGAACAAATTATGATAGTAATCCATTGTCTGGGATCATTGAAATGCACCGTGTGGAATCTGCTCCCCAGAGCTGCCTGAATAATGAAAACCTATTTTTGTATAATGTTATTGTTTTCCTATCCTTGTCAAATGGTCAAAGTTCTCTCTCTTTTTTTTTTCCCTTAGGGATGGATGGAAGAGAAAGGAGAAACTTTTTTCCTGAATTTTGGAGAAAGGATGTGATGTGATTTAAAAAAAAAATAATTTATTAACATGTGTGAACATCTTTTCCTTCAAACAAAAGAAGGGTTTGCTAATGAACTTTTATAACTATTTTAGAACTGTTTTTTCAAATTATAAGTTGAAGTCCTCCAAGAACTTCGTGGACATGAATGAACAAAAGCTCAAAGTCATTTTGACAGAAATATTGTGATCAAAAAAGTGCCTGGCAAGAGGCAGTAAAGAAAATGTGAAGTATGAGAGGAATCAGTTATAGGTTTTTTACCTTCAGTGCAGGGCTTCAGAGATGTAGGGACTTCTCTCCAGTGTTGGGGAAAGACCATCCAAAGAGGGGAAGGACATTGCTCCAAACAGTCTGCTTGAGGTGATTCAGCCCTCTTACTGTCAAAACTTTAATTTTTCTGGCACCACTTAAAGTTAACAGGTTCTGGCAACTTTGGGACTGTCACTAATAGTCTCCAATACAGAGCATCTCCTCCACATGGTCTTGTTCAGTGATACGCTGGTGTTGATTAAAAAAACGTGCCACAGACTGTCAAACCTAACACCACAGAACGTTTTGGGTTGGAAGGGACTTTTAAAGGTGTATATATATTAAGAGGAGGGCAATGCTAAATTTCTGCATTTTGTTTCTTCTTCTTTTTAGACCTGGGGTGGAAGAGACTTCTCCACAATGATTTCAGGCCATTGTATAGCAACAGCTCCAAGTTGCCATGTAGGGCTGCGTTTGAACCTCCGAGCTGGGGACAAAATAAATTATGTGTAAACTGAGGTATGGAGATGGTGAGTGACAGAAGAATAGTGCTCAGAAATGGTTTTCAAGAGATTCTATATTCATTCAAGTAGTGTAACTGTTTAGCCAATTTATTCACTTGACAAGTTCCTTTTTAACCACCCTAATTCACCATTTAGCCCAAGATGGCCTTCATTAGTTTATTAGATATTCATCGAATGAGATTTTAGCATAAATACAGTTCCAGAGAGGATTACTGCTCAGGGAATCTATTCTTTTTAACCTGCTTATTTGGCTATCAAGTGTTTGTTGAAATGGGCTTGTATTTACTTAGTCCCTTAATGAAGTCTAGAAAAGCTTTTCTGCAAAGGGAATATTGTTTTGTCAAAATTAGCTTACTTAAATAGTTTTCAAAGCAGTCTGAGAACAAAGATTTCAAAGCCTCAGCTCCAGCCTAATATTTACTTTTTACGCTGTACAGTAGTTCAGACTTGCAGAAAAAGTGCACTTGCTTTTTTTTTTTTTTTTTTTGTTTAAATTTCTGTGTTTCTAGTTGTGAGCTATATCTGTCATTTCTAGGGGTATGGAACTAATTGAGGAATATGTCCTGCCCTTGTTGAGGTGAACAGGGCAGATAAATAAAAACTCCATTGGACATAAATCTCCTCCACCAACATCAAAGAAACAGGATCCTGCTAAGTGTATTTGTATAATGCAGTAATTTATGCAAAAAGCAGCTTTTGTCAGCAATGCAACAAAGCAGCTTTGATAAATGTCCCCTAATTTATTGTCATGTATCTCAAATCAAAGTAAAACATTTACAGCCTGCATACTGAAGGAACCCAGGCCCAGGGCACTTAAAGGGTTTCTCTCCCTTTCCATCTCCCCTTCTTTTTTTCAAAAAAAAAAAGGAAAAAAAAAAAGGAAAGAAAAAGCTAAGTTGGGCAAAAGGTTAAAAAGGATCTGTTCTGAATGCTAAGTATTTTATACAAGTTATAGGAAAAAAATAATAGTAAGGAAGCTGTGTAAAGATTGACAGAAAAGTCTGTACAAATTCAGATCAAAAATTCTGCTTAGATTTTTCTGTTATGGGTGGTGTTTGAGGAGTCATAATGTGGATGATAATTGTGTTTTACAGGGGCAATTACAGTTTCTCAGGTACTGAAGGAATAAAACGCTGCCTGCAGATGGTGGCTGTTTGGAGTCAGTGCTGCTCTTCCCATCTCATCTATGGATTCTCCTGAGAATAAGCACAGCACATTTTGGAAGTTGGATCAAGTGCGAGCTGTTGGGGGGAAATTTAATGACTGACTTCAGACAGGAAAATCACACCATAGAAGAGGAGAAGGCCATGAGTTCCATGTGAAGGGCTGAGGGGACTTCTACGGTACAGAAATCTGTTGACTTTTCTTCCTACTTCTTGTGAGAAGTATGAGACCTACTGGTTTGATGTAGTTGAGCAGGTTGCTTGGTGTTGCAGCATCTTGCATTGCACAAAATTTGTGCAGCAGAGCGTTTTATCATTAAAGGGTATTGCTGATAAGGCACAGTCTGGAATGGGCTTGACATGAGGTTGGTTGCATTAGCAGCAAGCCCTGGCATGGATGAGTGTGTGGGAGTCATCATGCTTATGGCCTGTCACCTGTCAGTAAGTTCCCCTTAGAAGCACTCCTCCAGATGCTGTGCCTCCTGCTGAGCACTGAAGTTTGCAGGGCTCTCTTTGCTGAGACTAGAAGAGAAAAATCAGCTACAAAGGTGCTCCTCACCCCCTGCAGGGCTGCTACTGAGGTTGCAGGAGCTGGACCAGGGAGGGCCTGAAATCAACTTGCTGGAGGAAAACCATCTAATGTCTAACAATCAGATGATAAACTGAAACTATGTGGGCTTTTCAGTCACCCACAACATCTTTCAGTTAAAAAGACCAAAGTGATGCAGCTCCTCTTCAAGTCCCTTTGATATTTAGGGAGAGCAATAAATTAAGTTCTGTTTCAGCAGAGATCTAGCATGGCTTCACATGTCAGTTTGCTTCAGAAGCAGACAGCATTTCTATGTTGTGTTTGTTTTGTTTTTTTTCCTTAGATAGCTCTGCTTATAATAAAACAAACATACAGCTTCAGGAGTATAATATTGTTCAAGTGGAGCTGTTTCAAAGTGTTTTACAGCCCATCTGGTACACCGACTCTAACCATTAGGCATGTTCTTGGAGAAAATGCCTTATTCACACAGATAGTATGGTTCTGGTATTGCAAACCAGAAGAATAAAACTCTGCAAAGCCAGGCCTGCTGCACCATAAAATGGAGGCATGGAGTTCACTGAGAAAGTGAGAAAGAGTAGTTGTTAAAAAAAAATAAAAAGAAAAAAAAGGAGAAAGAACAGAAAAGAAAAAGAAAAATAGTTTTGTATCCTTTGTATAGAATTTCTGCCTGCTGGGAACGAGCCTGCCTCTCCCAGCACCAGCTTGCCTCTTGAAAGAGCATAAGTCATCTGTACTGTGGAATAATTCACTGTAATTTCTTACACATGTCTGTCTTTGTTGCTGCTGTCATTTAGGCACATTAAGATTATAAGTTAATATACAATGATTTAAGTTAATATCATAATTGCTAGTTTAATAATTAAAATTTTCTAAAAGTATTCTGCAGCTATAGTCAATGAAATGAGAGCTGCTCATGTTAGAAATCATCAAAAAATATGCTTAGGAAAGCTAATTGTATTATGAATGTAGTGTTTGACTCGCAGTAAGCCCGGAGGCTTTGTCAGGTGTAAGGCTCAAGGGATCATCTTCAGAAACAGGTGGCTAAAAAGAAAAAAAAAAAGGCTAAAAAAATCTCCAAGACATGCAGCTTTACCCCATGAAAGACTGTGCCATCATCACAGGGTGAAGCAGAATGTGGTACAACAGCATCAGGACCAAAACATCAGCTTGGGTGGGAAAAAGATATATATGTATATATGGATAAATACAGAGAATCATAGAATTGACTTGGTTGGAAAAGGCCTTTAAGATCATTGAGTCCAACCTAACACACTAGCATGGCCACTAAACTGTGTCCCAAAGTGCCATGACTACATGTTTTTTGAACACCTTCAGGGGACAGTGACTCCACCACGTCCCTGCGTAGCCTGTTCCAGTGGCTGACCAAATAGATATTATATGTTTCTGTGTTTTATAGATACCTATTTGTGTATATTTATATACATATACAAATATATGAATGTGTACTTATAATTATTTTAGCTATAAAATATGGATGCATATGATTGCATAGTAAGTCATGTGTGTATACATATATACATAGACACGTATACATGTCATTAAGTGTATCTGTATCTATAAGTATGCACATACATATATCTAAGTATACATCTACTCATACATAGAGCATTTGTATCTATGTAGAGTATCTACTAAGACTAAATGATACGGTAAAAGCAGTCCTAGGGGCTGGCTGCCTTGCTGGATGCCACCTGGTAGGAGAGGACCAATGTGTGCACCGGAGTCCAGGGAGGCAAGGAGCAGAGACCAGTGTGGGTGCTGGGGTTAGAGATGTGGCCACACTGGAAGGACTCACAAACAGAGGACAAAACCATTGTGATTTTTCCTGAGAGGAATGGCAATGAGATCTTTATATTCAATTTTATACATAAATGACACCAACATGCCTGAAGATCATGAAAAAACCCTTGGTCTTTTTAACTTGGGAACAGTGAGAAAGGTTCAAATTAGCCCTTCCCACCAGTCAGTCATATAGGTGATGTGGTGTAGGTACCTTGGTACTGTCAGGCAGCTGCCAGCATGGCTATGCCACTGCATCAGGTCTTCACACAGTGGGATGGTGAGATCTGGTGGGATCTCACCATATACAAGGCTAGTGGGGATGGATGAAGCACAGCAAGGGAAAACGTTAGTGTTTACAGACCACAAACTTTCCTAACCTCAACTTCATTGCTCAGCTCTTCTGGCAGCAGCAGGAAACAGAAATGTATGTAGGATAGGTGAACATGAAGAGTAAGGTGAGAAATGTCCCTGTGAGAGTGCTGAGAAGTATGGTGTGACCCAGATTTACCACCATCTGACAATTTAGTTGATCACCTCACACGTCTCATTACCCATGATGTAACATAAGCTGTGCGGCTTGTGCTCTGTGCACGCACCCATCAGCCTCCAGTGAGCTTTCCAGAGCAGAGCTGATGGGGCTGTTTGGTTAGGAAATTCAGGCAGGCTAGTGAGCCCTTAAAATGAAATATATAATCAAAATTAAATCAGAGTTAGAGATTATGTGAAAAAAGACATGGTCAGCACAGTTCTTCAGCAGGTATTTCACAAGAAAAACACAATCTCCTGCAGCTGTTGGTGAATGACTGCTCAGATGCTTGTGTGCTCTCTTGATGTGGAGTTGAGTGGTGGCCAGTGCTTGGAGTCCTGCAGCATGGAGGACTTACACTCTCTTGTCAATATATGCTGCCTCTTGCTTTCAGTAGATGTGGTTTCTTCTTGTTACAGATATAAATGCTTTCCATTTCTGAGCAGGACACCTGATCATAGCGTTTCTTTGTCACTCCATCAAGAGTCCTCAGCCATGGCCATGTCCTGCCCCAAGGGCTGGAGATGTCAGAGTGTGCTGGTTTGTGCTTCATCATCATTAAGGGCAATGCTGGTGTGCCATCACAAGCTTTTATAGTCTTGAAGTTTGAACAGCAAAAGGGTTCGAACACCACAGTATCAGGAAAGGAGAAGTGTTCCTTTAATACAACATTTCCTTAACTTTTTGAGTAAGTGATCATGAAACCTCCTCCAGTTCTGTGTTTCCTTTTCATGACCATAAAGTCTTGCCAGACCCAGTTAGCAACCAGTCACCTCTTTCTTCTTACCACGCCAAGAAAAATGCAGTTTTGCTTTCCCCATTGCTGGCTAACATTTCACGGGGGCAGGTGTGCTTTGCACAGCTAAATTAGTAGCAGCTCTTGAAATATTAATCAATATATTAATCAGCTAAAATGCAGGCTGTTCTGAAGTAGAAACCTTCCCAAGGTGTGCTGGTGTGCAGTGGTGCAGGATGCAGGGGCACCTGAGTGAGAGCAGGGCAGTGAATGCCGTGGGCAGGCAGCTGTCTGCACCCTGCCTGCACCAGCCTCCCTCCAGCCCTGGCTGTGCAGCCCAGCCAGGGCTCTTAAAATAATGTTTGTGCTTTGTATTGACTGAAGCTTGTGCTGAAATTTTATCCCAATACGTTTAAAGCAGAGACAGCTGTGAGTAGCTGTTAAATAGACACAAACAAGAGCTGGGTCCAAAATATGCTTGTTCAACATAGTGCTTTATACATAAGTTGTGCTACAAGACCACAAAAATGAAGAAACCAAAACATATTAATTATTTGGAATAGAAACAGCCTCTCTTTAAAGGCAGACACACTTTTTAGATGTCTTATTTAAGTGTCACATTGATTTTTTTAAATCTCTGAAGCCCCTTTATCTCAGTGCATTTATTTTACGAGAACTACGTTTTGACACATGGTTCTGGTTTATTATGCAATGCTTCAATAAGTAAATGCAAATTACCAATAATGATATTTTTAATTTGAAACATAACTTAACCAAAATCAAACTTTTCAAGAAAATAAATGTAAAGGGCCTTTTTTTCCCTACTTAATTTGTCTTATTTCACAAATTAGTTTCATTGTCTGACACACACGCATGTTTCAAAGTTCACATTTAATGTGAGCAGGACAAATTAAAAGAAAAAAAAAAAAAAAAAACAAACAACAAAACCAAAATCAACACACACACCCCTACTCACCCCCCAGTCTCAGAAAGTGTCATTAAAACCACATGGATTTGAAATTCTTGTTCTTATACAGAAAATTGCATTAACAGATTTTGACCTCGAGACTAAGCCAAGCTACATATGTTAAAGGCCCAGCATCTCTACTCTGATCCATATGACTGGTCCTGCATACTGACTAAATAAATGCAGCTTACTGATGTAATAGCATCCTGCATATGTCTCATATTAATGGTATTTTCCTAATAGTAATAGCATTAAAAGCCTGCCCACTTTGCTATTGAGTTACTCTGTTTAGGATAATTTGCCCAGAAAGACTATCCTTGAGTGTGTGAACAAGCATATCATCTTATAATGCTTAGCTTAAAATACTGAAATCAAAGCAAGCTGACAGTTTGATTCCAAAACTGGTATTTTTCCATTTAAAAAAAAAAAAAATCCGTTGTGTTTCTTGAATAATTTATTATCTGGAGTTTTGTTGTATTTTCCACATGGAATCGAAGAAGAAAAAAATACTTTTTTTCTAAAGAAAGTTTGGAAGAGTGAAAATTCACACATGGAAAACAAATGAGCATCGGGAAACACTCCTCATAGCTAATGGCTACTTGGTATGTCGCCAGAATTCATACAGATCCTTAAAATCAAGTAAATTATGCCCGCAGTGATAGCTCCCTCTCGCCGGAGTCCCACAACAACCACCAAATGGTGGAATGGAGCTGAACTGCCAAATTTCATTTCTCACCTCCTGATTCCTTTCAATTAAGTCGATTCGTTTGCTGCAGAAGGGCCTATGCATATTTTATAGTATGGAAGGGAGGAGTGAGCTAACCCTCTCGCCCAGGTGCTCTCACGGTGTCACGGCTGCAAAATGCCAGTGTCCAGGCCCACGTGCCCTGAGCCCCATCCTCACTGTCCTGCTCGCCCTCACTCCCAGCTGTGCTGGCACTTGAATGGCCTCATCCTCCACACGCCAACGCTGGCGAGCTGGGCAGAGGCTTCTGAAGGTGGGGTTTATCCATACACCTTTGCTGAGTCAAAAATGAAACCTGTGCTTTTACAGAGGTGAGAGCACTCAGACATGTCCATCTTCTTTAACCAGACCACAGAAGGGAAATGGAGAGAACATGCTCTTTCCAAGAGACCTAGGTAAGGAAGGGTTGCTCTCCTGTTCTGTTCTTGTGATGAGAGATCACACACTTTAAATACCTTATTGAACTCACAGGTTAAGAAACCTTCCACTCATCATGCAACAGATTAAATAGCTGGTGAATTATGTGCTAGAAAAATTAGGATGGATTACACAAATATCTGTTAAGGCTATGATAAATATTTATAAACATTCTTCCTTGCAGAACATGTCTCTGTCATTCATTTCACTGCAATGAAAAACCTGGAACAATGGAACTAATGACTACATTGTTCCAAAGTTAAGTAGTATATCTAATAAGGAAAATAATCAAATGAGCCAAATTCTTTATGAACACAAGAGTGAAGCAATTAAAATAAATGTGATTTTCCAGATCAAAACTTCTGGCTGTTAATTGCTATATGGCACCTATCCTAGTCATATGAGTTTCCCTTGCAGCTGTTTTTATTTCATGATACATTTTGAAATCCCAGGAGCCTAGTCTCGGGATCTGCCGTACAGACAGTTAGCCTGAAAACCAGGATACTTATCAAGTGTTTATAATCTGGGTAGATGAACTCTCGAGGCAGGCCTTTGAGAACAAGCACTTTCTTGCCATTTGCATTTTGTTTGCAATGTGTTTCCAATGAAGATAATTTATTGATGCATACTTCTTACACTGGAGTATGTGGTTTTTGCTTCCATATGCAGGCAAGCTCGGGAAGGCGAGAGATGGGGAGTGAGGAGGTGTCCCTTGCTCCCCTGGCGCCAGGGTAAGGTCACTGTTGCATGCACTCAGCTAACAGACCACATGGGATGGGGTCTGTGGTGCAAATAATACAGCTACAGTTCAGCATTTCTCTTATCTTCCACGGCCTCTAACACTCTGCATCTGAGAGATGCTCTTGAGTTGTACTTTTTTTTTTGCAATTCCTGCCATTCATTGTTGCCCAAGATCAGGAATGGTGGGGTAGGAGGCCTGCAGCCTCTGTAGGGCTGGCAAGCTTATTTACCCCACAACACATGGCCCCTTCTGCTAACAGGGCACGCTGGACACTCAAACGTAATCCACCCATTTTATTTGAAGCTGGTTTTTTAATATCTGTGGGTTATTAATGAGATTAAAGCACTTAGTTACAGGGAATGACAACCGTAGTTTGTCCAACATTAAGCAGATATTGGCAACCCTAAGTGCAACTCGGGAGTCAGTGATCTCAGCTATTGAACAAGCTAAAGCCATGAGCAGTATGATATTGATTAGACAATAGGCATTGTATTTACCCACATAGTTTTAGCGGGTGAGGCTCAATGCAATGTGTTTTTATTTGGGAAACTTAGGGAAGATAATTAAAAATATTTTAGGGAGAGCCTAGCAGCCTTCGTGCTTTTCTTTTTAAAGGCTACAGATGTCTCCTTTCTTTAAAACTGCATGTGCTCCCTCCCTACCTTCCAAAGATCAAGGGTAATAATAACAACAACACTAATACAGTATCCTGGAATTTTTCTACATGCCTCAAGAGAACTTTAATTTTTTCCAGAAACTGTTTTCGGACAACAGCCACCTCCTCTACTTTTCCTTTTGCCCTGCCTGGATTGCCAGTGCTGCTGTGGCTAAATTGAAGTAGTGCCTTTGAATGTGGGACTTTTTCTGTAGAAAACTCTTCTCTTGCTAACCAGAACCACACAGAGTTCAGCCATTTCTCATGCACAGTTTTTTTGTCTGTTCTTTCTACAAGCTACAAATGCCAAAGTTCATTTTGCCTTTGCAGATTATATAAAATGGTTAAAACCTGAACTTTAGCTTGAGCTAGACCTGGTTAAACTGTGATTCTGGGGGGTGTCAGCTTGTAGGTCCGCTTGTGTGGCCAGTGTGGGTGAGTGATTACAGTGTGAATTTTGGGCCACGAGTCATGGCTTGCAGCACGCCCAGACTGACTTTGCTATACCCAGTGCTTTCACTCTTCCAGGGGATGTGGAAATGTCAGGACCCCAGGTAGCCTTAAAACCAGACTAAACACCTTTATGGTGAAAGCCAATGTGATGTTTCGGTTATTTTTCTTTAGATCTTTCTGGCCCCTGAATCTCCACTGGAAGCGCTCACCCACTGCCAAAGCTGGAGCACTCCAGGAAAAGGGAAGGCAGGGATCTAGCACTGAAAAGGTGGCGAAGCACTGGTTGGCAGTGTGTCAAGGTGAGAATGGATAGAGGAGATGAATAGGTGAGCAAAATCAAGGGCTGGATAATGCCCTTGAAGAAAGCAAGCTATGGTACAGAAACAGAAGCAGAAAATAAAGGGTCTTTAGGAGAGACTTTTCCCTCTGCACCCACTGTTTGAAGCAGTGAGGCCACTGATGCTTTCCAGGGCCAGGGCTGAACACATCTGAGGTGCAGCTGGACAGCAGTTTGTAACCAGCCCTTCCTGGCTGGTGGTTAGAGCCCACTTACTTTTTGCTTAGAGGCACCAGCAGCTTTTGGAGTCACGTCCATGCAATGAAACCTGGCATTTGCCTGCCAGGAAAGGGGAAACCTCACCAGGGAGGAGAGAAACAGAAAGATTTTCCAAGTTAATTTTTAGATGGCTTTATATTGAGCAGTGCTTATAAACCAGTAAGTCCCAAATTTATCCAGACAGTACAAGCTGTAACTTAGGCAACACTTTGTACCTCACACTTCCATAATATAAGCACACATCACTTGTGCTTCACTGTGAAACAGTGTCCAGGCCGCAGCCAGGATCTCCCTTCTGCCCAGCTCTGCCTGCTGATGCAGACTGCATGTGCATGATGAAGAGGATGTCTTTCTGATATTCTTCCCATCCATAAACATCTCAGTTGATCTGCTTCAAACTTCCCTGGAGACTATATCCTGTTTTGCTTTTTCTCCCTCTAACTGCATTCCATTTCTCTGAGGGCTTTTTCTTTTTTTTTAGTTTTTCTTTTTCTTTCTTTTTTTTTTTTTTTCTCAATACACTATCATGTTTGCCAGCCCCGACATCATGTTCATCTCTTTCATCAGAAGACTGACTCATAGCATCTTTCAGTTTGGATTCCCTTTTTTTTTCCTGTGGGACTTTGGCCCAAACAGCACAGCACAGCGCACACAGTATCCACCCAGACTCGACACAAAGTTAGGCATCCACCCAGCACAAGGCTGAATTGGGACCCATATTTTCACCGTCGTCTTTTCCCCTGTGGAATTTTACCATACTGAGACTACTGTGCCTGTGTTTAGGTGCAATAATTTAGTGTTTCCCATCCCTCGGTTGGTGGCTGATGCTCTCTAACTCTCTAGGCTTCTGGCCACGGGCCTTTTCATTCTTCTTTTCCCCAGCTTGGTCCATCCCATGCCCAGGCTCTGGGCAACCTGATCTAGTGTGAGCTGTCCCTGCCCATGCAGGGGGGAGTTTGAACTAGATGATCCTTGAGGTCCCTTCCAACTCTAAGAATTCTATGATTCTATCCTAAATGCTGCCAGCTCTGGATCCCATTTGTAAGGTAGTTTCTAACAGCTGCTGCTAGTCCCTCTGCTCTTGAACCTGATGCTTTTCAGCTCCAGGCTCTGCAAGGAGAAGCACGAGGCAGGACATGTGGAGTGCCTGGAGGTGTGGGTGAACGGCTCCTGGACCCACACTCAGAGCAGCTTCTCCAACTGCACCACGTCATGGGAATACAAAATGGTACTGAGTTGTACTTTCCTTCATTAGATGTGGGCAAACTTGGCTGGAACACAAGTGCAAAAGCTTATCTTCAGCTGCTTGTAATTCATGCTTGAGCAAGAGCATTATTTGGGGCTTAAGTCAGCTTCTTCTAAGTAGGTCACAATTCTTCTTCTAGACACAAATTCCTGCTTCTGACTTCTCAGAAACATGGTTTCTCAGTCTCTCCTGATTTGTATAACACCTCAGGTACCCTCTTATCAGCTCATCAAATGAATCCACAAAACAAACACCTACTAAGTTGCTGCCTGCATACAGGGTGCAGACTTGGAAGGGTTCCTCTGCCTTGGGTCGCAGCCATTGCTCTGTCAGATTTGCATGGCTGATTTTTTTTCCATTTTAATGATACTTCGCTGTTAGCCATGTAGCCAGGTAAAAGGATGTATCCTGCATCTCCTATGGTCAGTTCATCAAGGAGAGGACAAAAGGCTGCAGAGATGGCTGGGCAACTCTGGTCCATATGGGCTTTGCTGTCTGAAACAGATGCATTGCAGTCCATGCTATAAAACAGAATTAATTTTAGCAGTACAGAGATCGATTCCCCCAAATCATCACAACATGTGTTAGACATTAGTCTTAGTCTTCTGTGTAGTGCTGTAAGGTTTTTGGACACACCCAGTGATATAATAAGGGATGATAAAATGAATGCAATGAGATATAGAATAGAGGAGACCATAACAATACAAGGATGGTGTAGAGCTCTTCACTGAACTGAGAGGATGTGGCTTAATGATACTTTTGCTGAGTAGTTCTGACAGTCTAGACCAGGGCACCATCCTGTTGTTGAAGATTGCACTGATTTGCTTATTTGAAGCCAAAAGAGAGAAAGAAAGAAAGAAGTTTTATTCCACTCAGTGGAGGACTGAGTCTGACCTTTAAAAATCCTAGTGGGAAGTATGAATCAACCAAACACTGCACCTCTCATTGGAAGTGGAGGCTTGCAGGTAAACATGGTCTTTAGCAAAGTCGTCTGGCCATAGGAGACTATCTGTAGGGGTGGATAACACTCATTAGGAGATGGATGTTTAGACATATATCTGCGTCACAGTCCCAGATGTTTATTATTCCTTGATTGCCACCTTGGTGTGCAGTGGCAAAGTGCTGGAGCTGGATCACAGCTTGATTCTGTGGTCACTTTTGTATCACTGAAATGAGCTGAAGTGTGATTTTACAACGGAATACAGGATGCCCGCAGGCTTTCATGTTTTATTTTTGTTTCTGTGGAGCTATTTTTCACTTCCTCTTCTGAAAACAAACAAAATGTTCAATGTCTAATTGAATAGGCTGTTGGAAAAGCCGAGTAGGAAGGCTGGGCACGTGAACTTCTGTGAAGCAAATGCCTTTGTTTCCAAAGAGTCTAGTGATAGCAAATATTTATTGGCATTTTCCTTCTACAGGGGCGTTAACAATTATAATTTGCTAGTACGTACATCATGAGTACTTTCAGATTTTGAACAGAACATCTGTTGGTCAAAGATGAAAAACCTTGAAACAAAACAAGACTATTTTTCCAGGGTTATGAATCTAACTGCATCACAAATTATCGCTAGGAACACATTTCAAAAGCCTGAACTTGCACTTATGGAAAAAGGAACACAGATAGAGGAAACAGATAAATACGCGTTGTGTTAGTAGGCTTTGTTTTCTGCAATGATAGATTGTTCCGGAGAAGCAGTTAACAAACAAATTATTGTCTGTGTCCAATACAGCCAGAGCTTTGGTTCCACTGAACAGATGTTGAGGTGAAGCAGATTAAAGCTTAACTCACAATAGGGCTGTACCACAGGAAAGGTGCCCTAAGTTTATCTATTGTTAAATAATATAATTTATCGTCTGAGAGGGCTACAGAGCAATTTCTGTTCCTTTTCTACTTTTTGAACAAAGATTTATAACACAGATAATCCCCAATTTTAGATATTTGCTGCAGGTTATATTTGAAAGAATTTCCCAAAAGACTGATAACCCCATTTCTCCCCTTAACCACAGTCAAACCAGTGAACTAATATGATGCTTGCTTCAAAGAAATGTATTTGCTGCCTCTGTGCATGATAAGTTTTCA
>NC_072028.1:17310000-17352500 GCF_027791375.1 Indicator indicator
AGCTGAAAAGATTTTGTCAGAACAGCACTGAATGTGAGGCAGTATGAACTTCTTTTCCTTTCCTTTGCTTCCTTTGCTGATTTTGAGTTTGGTGGGGACTGTTCAGGTGGACAACATACACACACACACACACACACACACACACACGGACCACAGAGCTGTTTCATTCTCAGGAAAACCCCATAATTAAACTTCTACACTTGACCCACTTTCAAAGTATTGCTTTAAAAAAGCGTTGCTCATCTTGTTTAACCAACCCTCCACAGGTAAAGCCATGCTGCTTCTGAGTCTTTTAATCTCCTTTACTGCTGCCCATCTGAAAACACACCGTTGTTCACAGCTAATCTTAGAGGTCTTTTCCAACAAAAAGGGCTCAATAATCCTATGGTTCTCACTGCTGCCAGAACTATGGACCACAAAAGCATTTCTGTCCAAAAGTGCACTTAAACATGTGGTTAAGCTGCAGCGGCATCAAGCCAGAGAGATTCAAACACTGCTGAAGTCCTGACTCCGTTCCTGTCCTGCTGTAGCACAGAAGTCCACAAAAAAGCCTGCACTTATTTCTACCTGGTGCCATCAATACCAATGACCTTTTATCTGTTCATCTGGAGAGGAGGCGAGTACACGGCCACCTGCAGTCACCATGGAAACCATGATTTGCTGACTGTATTCTTTTCCTTGATGCATGTTAAAGACTATTGGCAAGCAGAGGGACACCTGAGCCAAGGTGAGCTGATTGGAGAGTCTTGAACTAGTTGAGATAACTCTTAAATTTTAATTAGCAGACTTTCTTGTTTGCTGCCAAAAATAATTTAGATGATGCATAAATGCATGTGTAGTGCATGCATGGCTGTAACTCAGACATGGTCACACACTTTGCTACAATGTGCAGTAGAAAAAATATTTCTTACCTCTAGTATGCAGTAAAAGTGTGGGTTTCTCATGCTAAAATTTGATATGAGCTGTTATAAAGGAAATGACTGCTCACTGGTAGGTACCAGAGCAGAGATGATCTCAGCCACGTAACATGGAATGTCACCAGAGACATTGGGTGTACCTGATTTCCCTTTTGCTTCCTGAACTGCTTTATCTGAAAACCAACAGAAACCTATTCCACAACTTGTCAGTGCTGCCACAGCAGAGGAAGAGGTGAGGATTGGGAGGCCCTGCCATTTCCCTAGGACCCCATCTGAGGAGCAGACGCTCGTGGGCTGGGCAGGAGATTGTGCAGCAGGGCCAGAAGCTGCGGGACTGTGTCTGGCATGCAGGAAGGGTTGTGTCACAAGCTCCCTGTGCTCTGTCAGGGGTTATTCTGCTGTATAAAATATGCCTATTTTAGTTACAATTAGTGTTTCAGTACTTTCCTTTGTTAAGATAGTACATGTGTGGTGTGGGGTCATCTGAAGCCCAGAGATGAGAACTTAGGAGCTCAAGAAATAAAAGGCTGGAGGCTCAGGGTTTTTTTGGCAACACATAACAAACAACAAAACAACCCAAACCCTCACAATCTGGTTTTTATTCCATCTCTGATCAGAACCCCCTGCTCTGCAGTGCTATGGCTACAAATTGTCATGATACAGAATAGTAAATAAAAGTGAGTGAAGGCACATGAGCCAACTATCATTATCTACTCATACATTAGAGAGCAAATTTTCAATGTATCAGCCTAACAAAAAAAACCAAACTGTTTTGGGTGGGGTGTTGCAGTTTTCTAGTGAAGAGCATAACAGCAAAAAATGCTGTTTAAAGGTCAAGAAAATTCATCGTCTGATCAGCTGCCTTGATTTGGAAAAGGGGCCAAGGAAGAACTGTGAAAGTGTGCATAAAATAGAAAATATTTAGAAGAGTATGTTGACTTTATTTTGAGGAGACATTGCTGGTTTACCATGACTTAATACCTGAAATTGTCAGCATATATAGACATGTATATGTATCGTTCACGTGCACACGCCTGAACAAGCTGAACAACAGCAGCACAATTCTTTCCAAGGCACAGTGACAAAGCAAAGGTGGGTGCAAGGTGCCCAGAGCAGAGCTGCAGGCAGCTCCAGGGGACACAGCCAAAAAGCCTCCTGGGATGGCCCCAGACATGACCAGGAGGGACCACTCACAGAGGTCTTGCCCTCTCTAGCTCCCCAGGCATGCTGGGCAGGCCAGCATCTCAGGAAGCATGTACCTACACCCTGTGTCTAAGAATGATGGTGTGGAGAAGGAGGAAGAGGAGAGGTGGGGAAGAGATGTAATTTACCCAGCCTAGAGATTAAATCTGGGGCAAACTTCAGCCCTGACCTCCTAATTCTACATCCTGTATTTCCTTGCACCTCGTTACTCATGGGGCTGTCGAGTTTGGGCTCCAGTCTGATAGACTAAAGACTGCAAGTTTATTTAAAAGGAAACAAAACAAAAACACACCAGTTTTCCTCATTACTGGCAGCCATCATGATGGCTCATTCTTTGGGACCACACAGGGAGCATAAGCAGTGACACACTGACAATTAACTCACCCATCAGTGTGGGCTGGGAGCACCACAGGGTTTGCATGCTGCAGAGCATTTTTCGGCTCCAACAAGGAGCTGGGCTATCTTCTCTGAGGTGCAGTCTACACTGCATCACTCTACCCCAAACTCCACAAGTCAAGTCCTACTCACAGGTGTCAGAGCTTGCCTGAAGGTGTGCAGCCCCTAGCTTTGCAGAAGCTCCCCAGAGAGGAGATGTTGGCATAGATGGGTCTGTGCTGCTGCCTGCTGGGCTGCAGACCTGCACCATGCTAGGGCCTGCTTGCTTATGGCAGAGTGCCTGGGGCTGCTTGCCCATCCCAAAGTGCCAGGGGCTGCTCATCACATGGTGCCAGGGTTTTGCTTGTCTGTTGTGGAGCACCTGGCATCCAGGTTAGAGTACAAGAGAGCCCCACAGCTACTTCCTCCCTGGCCTGAGACATCAGGGCAGGGAACTGGCTACTCAGGCCATAGCTGAGACTCTCAGTGTGGAATAGGTGACCCTATGCCCAAAGGGACAGAAGGGGCAAACAGGCTGCTTTGGCGCTGTCTGTCTCTATTTCACATTCTTTTTTACCAGAACGGAGCTGATGGGTGTTGCCCAGAAGAATAAATCTCTTCTGGTAAACAAATGAAGAAATTTGTAGGTGTACAGCCCAGCTCAGGTGTGACTTGTAAAGGATCTCATACTGCTGGTACTTAGTCAGGTAATCAAGTTACACAATTTAGCTGTACCAAAGTAATGGATGCTGTTTGTTCTAACTCATGAAAAATGTTTAAGTCTATGAAAGGCCTTAGAACATTTACAACCATCTCTGAAATCAGAATGTGTGAAAACAGACATTTTTGCATGGAAGTATTTGAACTCATTCAAAACCTTTGCAGGCTCCTTGTGCAAAGACAAATGCAGCGATGGCCTGTATGATGGATTATTTGCAGGTACATGAACATGAAGCCATAAGAGTAGCAAGGCAAACATTCAGATTTCAACATAAAATTGTGGACATAAGTAAAATCTTTGTTTGTTTGTTTGATTCATTCAATGATGTCCAGCTGGGGAGAGAAGGCAGAAAATCAGGTCTGGATCACCCACAGCTGAGCATCAGGTAATCACCACACAAGTGGTTACACTCCCATTTAGGAGCTGCAGCCCTCACAACAACAAGTCTTCACATGTGAGCTGCCAGGGCTTTTAGGAATGTCTCTCTGCTCAGTCTCCTGGAGAAGGTGAAAAGGCTGTGTGGATGGAAGGTAAGTGAAATGACTTTATGGCTGTATTATGTTGCTGCAGTGTGACTTTCTTTAAAACTCAGACTACGTTGCTGTATCTTCTTCCTTGATATCATTGATGAGAAGAAAATATTTTATGATTTAACTGTTTCTGCTTGTGATTTTAACTGTGAGTAGCTCCTAATTTCAGGGAGTGAGGTCCTCCCCAGCTTCAGGGAGTGAGGTCCTCAAGGTGTACAAACCCTGAGCAAAGATGAGCGCACACACAGAGACACTGTGTATGGCATCCCTATCTACAAACAGATGTACAAAGAGCGTCATGATGCATGGCTGAACTTGTCTGTGAGGCCCAGGCAGATTCAGATACCTACTTCTGGCTGATGTGAAATGTGGTTCTATGTGTGCACACTAAGTGTGATTTTTCTCGACGAAGGTTCTTTGTCTTTTCCCCTGTCATGTGCACAGCTCAGGCTCAGCTCACGGACTGGCTGAGCTGCTGCTACAGCTGTTCAGGCTCTTGGGTGCCTTCAGGCTTTCATTCCAAGAGCAATTCTGGTGTCAGAGGGTTTTGGCAACAGTTTTAATGTGAATGATTATTTCCACTGAGGAAATCGTTGGTGATAACAGTGATGAGATGGTATGTGTGGTGTAAGCCACAGCTTGCTGAAGGCATTAGACCATTGGGGTATGCAAGGGTAGGCTCTAGGTACTGCTAGCAAAGGAGCTGCTCCACAAATGAAATAACAGCATGGTGGTGGGGAAGTGAATATGTTAAGCAGAGTTTAACTCCTGAGCTGCTCTCTGTGAGTAAAATGTTTCCAGAAGCCTTAACAGACTTGGCCTGAGCTAGGTGTTCATTCAGTTAATGAAAACATTATACTTTCTCTGTCTAACCAACTTGATGTATTCACCAAGCCTTGCAGTGAAAGCAGACATGTGTCTTGGCCACTTTTGTTGCCAGGTTGCCTAATACCAATGTGAACGTTATAAACTTGAGCAGTATTTAAGTTGCTGTGATCTTAAATTTTATTTTCTTACACAGCTGCCCAAGCCAGCTTACATGCTGATCAGTATCAACTGCAGCCTGGGAATAATCTGGCCCCAGCTCCTTGGGCAGGGAAGTAAATCCTTACCGACATCAATGAACTGAAAAATTCTGAGGCCTGGCAGTGACAAAGGGAATAGTGAATGAGAGCAGTATTTCTTTATATTGATCTACCTTTACTGCTCATCTACTAATAACATTGGGCATTTACCCTCTGTAATAAGTGGTTATGCTGGTACTAGCTTTCCAGTTCTCCCAGTAAGTGCCAGTACGTGAGAACCAAGAAGCCCCCAAATAAAAAAGCTGGCTAGAACTGCATAAAATTAAGTGTATTAATGTTTTGAAAGTTTGCAATTCAATCCCTTGCCTGACAGATTTACATCTTGATTTCATGCCCAAGAATTTCCTTACACAGTATTTCAAGAGCCTTCAACCCAACCTACCAGACACAGGGAAGCACACAGGAAGGGAATCCTCCTGTGGCCTTATTCTGGGTATCTGTAACTGTATGGAGAATACAGGGAGGCAACAACGCATTCCTCTCACTCTGAATCCCTTACCCTTTGAAGGGAAATGGAGTTTCATCTGCTCTTTATATTTCTACTCTTACTGGTATTCCTTGAGCTTGTGTTGTGTATCATTAAAGATAGTAATGTGTGCCTGCTGTAACCCAAAAGTAAATACCGTTTGCCAGTTTACCAGATGAGATTTGGTATGACTTAAGATATGGAACTGCTTCCACAGAGCATCAAAATACAGGGTGATTCCACAGCCTGAAGGAAATGCAGAAGGTGAAAAGTGGATACCACAAAAGTTTATAAGATCAACGGTGTCATGGAAAAAGTATCAGGAAGAAAAATTTAAGAACTCGGTGCATGTTCACAAAGCACATAGGGAAACTGCAATTCAGTGCCTCAGGATCTGTGGATACCAGAAGTGTATGTGGCCTTAAAAAATACTTGTACAAAGTAGTGGATGGGGAGATGAGGGAAAAGGGAAAAAAAAAATCTGTCAAGGGCTATTAAAAGCAATGAATATGCCAGCTCTAGGTCAGCTAATCAGAGCTGCTGGGTGAAGGAGACTGGAAAGGTGTGCTATGGAAGCAGCAGCACCTAGGCACCCTTTCCTGGTCTCTTTACTAAGTGCTTGCTGCTAGTGGAGAAGGGACAACACCTTCCCTAGACAGGGCATTTATTCTGATCCTTGTACAGCTGCTCTCATGCATAGTGCAGGCTCATATTCAGATTTTTTTTTTTTTTAAGCAATGAGAAAACCAGATACATGCCTTGTTAACAGATTCTATGCCTGTGTTTCTGACAAGGGAAGTGGTGTTTGCCCTGAGTGAGATGCTGATGTTAAGCATACCTTGAAAGTGAACTCTGTAACACTGCTTAGCATGAGAACCTTCTGCAGGGATCCTTGATGCTTATAATGAGTCTGTTGTTCTTTACTGCAGGAGAAAACAGTCCAATGAGTTAAAGGATGCTTTCTTTGGAAGATTCTTAAGCTTTAATTTCCTTCAGGTTGATAGAAATTAGTCAAATAGGTCTGCATCAAGACTAAATCTCTATTAGAACTTTAAGCTTTAAACCACATGCAAATTATTTTCTAGCAAAGTACCATTTTATCAGAAGTTGAGATGTACTGTGTGATGGACTTATCTGTGTTGGGTAACTCTGAGCCAAGTCTACTTGTGCCAAGCATGCCACAGACATACAGTGAGGTGGAGAGGCAGGCATTTGTCTAGACACCAATTTGCACTGCTTGAACTAATAAACTCTCCCACCTGAAGCGTTCATGTGCTGGGAATCAGGCACTTGAGGGAGCCTGAATCACCAGTATTTATGGCTTGCCCATTGTCAGCAGATACTTCGTGCAACCTGTAAACCCCCATCCTGGCTGTGGAGGCAGCCCTTTGCCAGGTGCTCCTTCAAGCTCTGTCCTTTTCTGCCAGCTTGAGAGCTGCAGTACCTTGGCCACAGGCCCCCATGCAGGTCCAGTGGAGCCAGACAGCTTGAAGTGATGATGCTCTAAATACCCTCAAGAAAAGTGAGTGGACCCTGCTCCTCAGACCCCACGTATGAGTGGGTACATTCATGTAAATGAATCTTCTTTAAATCATATTTCTTCAGGGTTTATGTAAGCTGGTCCCAGATACAAAAAGTCTGGGTATAAGGCCATTAAACACAATAGATAGTCAAATACAAAGCCCAGACACCCAAAAATGAGAGGTCATTCCATAAAACCTGCACCCCCATGCTCATATTTTACTCTCTTTTCCAGTTTGCTGGTGTGGTAGGAGGGTCCTGTGAGAGGGTGAGGATGTTGCATCCTTTTCATACAAGGCATAAGACCTGGGCCAATGAATGATAATTGGAAAAAAGCACTTCATTTAGAGCACTTTCTTATGTTGCTGAGATCTGGATTTGAGTTAAAGGAGGACAGAAAGGCTAAAGAGACATTAAAACCTGAGGCAGAATGGGAGATTGCAAAGATAGATGTACACCAAGAACAGAGCTAGTAAAGATGAACTGAGAAAAACGCATCCAAGATAACTCACAGGGATACAGGTACCAAGAAAAAAAGACATTAGTGAATGCTGAGATTTAGGTGAATCTGAAGAAACTGCCTTCAATATGCCACAGTTGCCTTTCCAGTAGCTCACTGTTTTTTTTCCCTATAGTAGTTTCCCATGTTTACTTTGGCACTTGTGGGGAAAATGTTAATGAGAGAACTACTGTTAGTGTGCCCTGCTGCATGACGTTGAGTTATTCCAGTACCACAGCAGCTATTTTCCAACAGATTAACATTCAGATACTGGGCAGGTTCACCCAGTTCACATAAATCTGCATAGAAATTTTATTAACTTATAACTTTTTTTTTATTTGCTGGACCACCTACAAAATGAAACCAGATTGCTTACATTCTCGTAAGATAGAAGAAACAAAATTTTTAGAAGTCTATAAAAATATGGCTTTCTGCAAAGATGAAAGTGCTAATCTCTTAAACAGTGGCACTTGGGTTCCCACTCTTCTAAACAAACCAAAAGAACTAATTTATGAATCCAGTGAAGAGACAATTTTGTTTCTTTTCAATGCAAGCAAAAAGAGAAAAAGAAACATGCCATCAAAAACAACAGTGACCACACACACACAAAAACCCAAACCAACAAACAAACGAAACCCAACCAAAAACACTCTGACGGGAGCAAAATTAAGGCACTAGGTTGGCACTTGAGAGATCTGTTTTCAGTTCCTAGCTCTGTCAAACACTTCCTATGTGACCTTGTAAATGTCACTTTTGAGCATGTAAAACCATCTGGCCTGATCTAGTGAAAGATGTATTTAATTTTAAGATGCAAGTAGTTCCACTTACATCTCACACGCTTAAATTTAAAGACATGTTTACATGCTTTGCTGGTTGGAAGCCACAATGCTCAGCCACTTCCAGGGTAGAGTGCATTTCCCCACCAGCTAGAGTATCCCAACTACAGAGTGAGCATAAGGAATGTCTGATCTTTTTGACTCTAAACTCTCCAAAGCAGAGGCAATGATTGTACATCAGCAGAGAAGTGGGGCCTCTGTTCTGATTGCAGGGGTAAAGATAGTAACTTGTATGGATAAAAGCTGCTAATTTAGTTGTAAGTAAAAATTCTACATATAGGCACTGAAATCCTGGCCTGATCTTTCAGAATTGCTGAGCAACCAACACTCTCATCAAGTCAAGAACCCACGAATACTTTGTGCTTCAGAAAATTAGGTCACTTATTTGGTGGCTAAATATAGATTTTTGAACCCCAATTTCGAGACTCAAAACTTTTTGCCTTTTGTGTCTTAAATGTACTAATGTGTCCTGTCCCTTGCCATTATAAGTAACCATAGCCACAAACATCATATAAAACTCAGCTTCAAAAGTAAAAATACCATCATTGAACAATTTAACTGTTTTCTAAACGTAATTAAAAAGTAGAATTCCACTGAGACTTTTTAAATAATGTATATAATATACATATGTGCATACACATGTTTTTAATGTACACAGTACATACAAAGTTATTTTATGGCACAGCAGATGTTTCTTAATTCCCTGACACCATGCACAGGAGTAAGATTATGCCAGGCTATTTTATTATGAATAATGCACTCGCTCCATCATTAAGTGGGTTATTAAAGACATAAACTTTTATGCCCTGCTTTTCAACAGCTGTTGGTGGTCTACAAAGTGATAATCCTGCTTTCAGCAAATATTCTTAGACTTAGAACCCAAATAAATAGATTTCATAGGTAACCAAGTTGACTCATGAGTGGGAAGATCATAACTTTGTGACATCTGCAGTGCCATGGAATCAGAAATGGGATAACTTCTCAGAAAAGTCCTCAGCTCGTAGGCTAGAAATGAAATGACTGCTCCATACATCATTTATTCTTAGAATTCCATAGTAAGCAAACAAGCCTGACTGGCATTTATTGCAGCAGCAGCCAGGGAGAAAAAAATGTAAAAGCAAATGCTAAGTTTATTTAAACAAACACACCAGCAAAATACCTTGGTGCACATGACAATAGCTGTTTTTTCCTTCCTAATTAATTATGTGGCAAAGACACAGTTGCAAATCCTGTAACCTTAGCTTTGAAGAAAATCAGCTGAGTAGGTTGGATAACTTCAAACAAAAGGGTAGCTGGGACAATAAAGGTTAGGTGGCCGTGTTCCGTCACGGGCGCTACGGCTGTTAATTTAAACGGATGTGACCCCTACATGACAAAGCTCCAAAGGTGTACGGGGAAGAGGTTTGAGTCTTATAAATAGGACTGATGCCAGGTCAACCAGGCCCCCTCACTTTGGACTTCCTAAAGAAAACAGCTTCAGACAGCTGAGCAAAAGAGTTATGGAGAGTGCTGAGATAGGAAATATCTACAGTTCCTGATATATTATGATTGGCCCCAGGAACGAGGAAGCTGAGAGCCAAAGGTAGTCCTAAAGGGTGCTAAACTCTACAGCACTAATATACACAACAACATCCTCATACAAGCAGATGTTTAAAAGAAAAAAAGGGAAGGGGAATGGAAATGGTATTTAGACTGTGTTGCGCTCACCCTAGGGAGGAAAACTAAAAAAGGGAGAATGTGGAACCAATTTTCAAGCTCGAGCAACTGAAAGTCTATTAAATGATTCTGTCATCGACATAAGATGAGAAAAAAAAGTAATAATTTATACAACAAATTGGGTAATTGTAGCTGCGTGGACAAATGATATTTCTTCCCTGATAACTGAATAAACATTTTTAGAAGAAGGTGGTTGTAAGGAAATAGCCACTTTAGTGAACTACAAGCATTCAGGTCAGCTGCTTCTGTTGAGATCCAAAGGGCATTAAGGACTGAAGGGGCTTTTATGCCCTCAATCAGAAACAAATAGTTTTGAGTTACATAGTTGCTTAATAGAACTGGAAGCAATCTCAGCCTGATTACTGCATCAGGCCAGACTCAAACCAATTTAATTTATAAGAGATAGCAGTGTAAACTGGAGCAATTACAAGAATAATACAGGAAAACATATCTGTTTATTGAGTCTATTGTTTTCTTAAATATAAGGTGCATGAAAAGTAAGAAAACAGTATAAACTTGTAGCAGATGCATCCGGGAAATAAACAGAGAGAACAGAGGGTGTAAGGCATTATCTTCTGGAGCATCTGGTTGCTTAATACTTGGAGAACACAGTGGTCAGCCAGGGCCAGTGGAAGGACTGGGAGGGCAAACCTGAAACACTCTGCAAACCAGCTGGGCAGAGCACATGTGGGAATGCATATACAGAGCGGCAAAATTCCTAAGTTTCAGGACCTTCAAGTCTCTATTTTCTGTTCTGCCACAGACTTCCTGTGGGATGCTGGTCAATCACTTAATGGCTTTTACACCTTTGTATTGTTCTGCTCAAGATTATACTGGATTTTGCCTGTGGAGACCAGGCCCTTAGTGCCAGAAACCCTTCTGGAAGGGTCACTGAAGTACACATTCATAAAAAACATAATCTAGGGATTTGCAACCTGCAATACTGACCTCAAAATTTGTTACCCTGCAAGTTAGGAGGATGCTGTACAGATTTCCTTGGCAGGGCTCTTCTATAACTGCAATTGAAAACTCACCTTCCTTGGGGAAAGAAATAAAATTCCATTCCCTGGCCAGAGGAGACATCTCCCATGCAATGATACACTACACATATGTGAGAGTGGAGGGTGTAAACCAAGCCTGAGTTAAACATTCAGTTGTGCAAGGTGCTAAATCACTTTGGCATCAACAGGACCATGCTTATGCTTGCAGAACAGTGTCTGTAGAAAGGCTGTGCTGGTGAAGGGCTCAGCTCCCTGGGATCATGGTTGGGTTTAGGAGGCAGAAACAAGAGGAGATAGAAAGGGAAAAGCATTTTTTGCTAGGATGGATTTTCCTGTCTCCTTTCTCATGTATGCTTCCATCTATTTGAACACATGCATGTGTGTTAACAGCCAGTCCCCATCCCCCTGTGACTAAAATGAAAAATAATAAAAATATATTTACATAGCTTCAAGATTAGGCTATTAAAAAGCTACAGTCAGTATAACAGAGGGGAAAAATTACAAAGAATTATTTGCATAGCAAACACATTTCACAGTTGTTTTGGACAAATGCCCTCTGTAAATATGTTTAAAGTCATGTACAACAAGAATATTTTATCACAAGTAACCATGTTTTAATAAACACTTAGTCTTTTTGTATTTCATTCTTTCTCATTGTAATAACAGAAATATAACACCATATATCACTGTAAAACACATTTCCACATAAATGCTGATAAGCACAAAATATTTTTCATCATTTACATTTTAACTGTAATAATATATGGCAGGATTAAAGCTGCATCCATCATGTGTCTAACTAACCTTGCTGTAATGAATTTTTAAATGTAATGGTTTCTGTCACAAAGTAAAATCATACATAATATCTTTTGACACAGTATGCTGGTATATGTAAGGTTTTAAAATGTAAATGTAACTTCATTTTTAATTAGATTTATGAACCCAAATCACTGTTTTCTTTTTCTATAAAGCAAGGGGGAAGGAAAAAGTGTGGGTCTGTGTCAAAGCTGCAAGTTTTTTCGAGTACCTCACTTGCAGGGAACATGCACATCCAGTGTGTAGCAAGTTGTGCTAGAAACAAAGGATTATCAAAATCATAGGGAACTAAAGGTTTTTAGACTGCCTGAAGGGCCTCCTCTGGTACCCTGGGCACTCTCTCTGTGGCAGGGCTGAGGATCAAGCTCTGGTCAGGCACAGGGGCAAGCAGGTCAAGGACAAGCATGTCCTGCCCCAGTCCCTTTTTCTGGCCCTGCTTGAAATATATAATCTGGCTCACAAGAGGAGAATCATTAAAAATAATTTGCACGAGCTTTCTGTTCTGTGAGCTCTTTTTTTGATGCAATATTTCCTTCAGTGCTTCTCACTGTGGACATGTTCCTGCCATATGGATGGGAGCTGGGTGAGGAGGCGGCTCAATACCTGAGTGGTTAATTAAGAGCTGTTGCTGGGCCACAAGAAGCAGGTTTGAAATCCCTCTTCACTCACCGACAATGAGTAGCTTTTTTAGCAGCAGAAGTCACTAGGGACAGCCAGAAGCACAGGGTAATTATTTGAGATAACATAGAGCTGAAGAGCGTGTGTGCGGGTGCGTGCGGGTGTGCGAGGCTGCAGGGGGGTGCGCCTCTGAAAGGAGGGCAACACTACAGAAAAGTCTATAATAAAAAGGTCAACATCTCCTATTTTTCTGTTCAGTGTCTGCAGACTGTAATGCCTTTTTAGAATGAATGACAACGGATTCTATCTTTCCTTTCTTTAAATGAATCTCTTATTTTGTATTCCAACTTTGCGATGGTGAGCGTGGGTCTTGGAGGCCACTCTGAACGAGCTATTCTCACATTATCAGCACAGATGCTGAAATGACTTTGATTGCATTGTTGCAAAATAGCAGTAATTTCAGCATTAACTCATGGAAACCCTGAGCTCTCAAGAACAAAGGGGGGAGGGGGGGAAGGGCAGTGAACTGAAAGCCATGAATGAAATGAGGAAAGTCCATTGTGACTTAGAAATCTAGGGCTAAATTCTCAGCAGGTTAAATCTCCATCGTGCCACAGGAACAGGAAAGTGTTTTAGCTGTGAGCTACTCACTCAAACCAGCTGAGGATCTGGTTTTTGGCTATACAATGTTGCTTTTGGGCAGGGGGCTTTGGGCTTACCATTAAGGTTCACACAGAGATGAATTGTGGGGTTGCTCTTGCTGCAGTGTATCCCATTCCCTGTTTTTCTCAGCAGTGTGAAGAAGCATGCTCACTTTTAAAGGCTATATTTTTCTGAAGTGCTTCATATCCAATATATTTATGAAGGCAAAATGCCATTCAAGTTCACCACTGTCCAAAATACACAGACTGTAGCACCTGGTGAAAACTGAAGGCAAAATGTGTAGTAATTCACTGCAGTACTATATTTCTTTTCTCAGAGATGCAGAGGAGGATATGAATATCCACTTCCTCGGTCATGGAAGCTCTACACTGTGGACTCAAAATACTATTTCCCACTTTGTTTACCTGGCTTTTTTTCCTACTTCATTACTGAGCAAACAAATGATGACGCCTCTGTTATTTTTTTGGCTATTCTAGAAGATCTCATGTATTCTCCAACTTAAAAGGCTTAAATCCCCAACCAAACGTGAGCTCTGTGAAGCTCGCACAAGCGCTCAGTTTTGTGCTGTGGGGCGAAAATAAATTCAAGAACCCACAAAGATCCAGGACCTCCTCCCTGTATGCACCTTTTTCCATCTTCTCAAATGCTGAGACATATTTTGCCAGAGATTTGTGTGTGACAGGCTCGCTCTTAACAAAAACCAAAGGTTTTGCAGTTACTGAGTATGGGCCAAACCCCCAAAAACTTTCTGCCTGTGGAGTGGGGGCCATGCTGTACCTGTTCGTGCTCTCTGTTTTTAAAGGCAGAGCTTGGAAGCCTTTGATGTTTCTATAGCACAAACAATACTGCTCCAGCAGCAGCACTTTTGCCAGTATAACTGTCTCAGCTTTGTTTAGATACTGCCCAATATGTTAATTATCTTCTTTACCTCTGTGGCATTATACTGTCAAACTGTACAACAGTCTTTAGAAAATAAAAGCTAACACCCTAAGCTGCTGTACCCAGCTCCCATAATATCTATTCACTGACAATGCCTGAGCTGTCAGATCAGAAGAAGCTTCATTCGAATAAAGGTGGGCAGATGTGTGATAATGAGACAGAAGCATACAGATGCTAATATAACTGTTCAGCAGAGCAGGCTCGTCTTCGTTAAGCAGACCCAGGTAGCAGCTGCAGACTGTCAGACGCTGGAATGCTGCTTTCTCTTGATTCTCATTTAAGATCAGCTTCGTTCGCTGTCTGTCAGTGAACTTTTCCCTCACAGGAGCCTGGACCCCTAGGTGATCAGTCACATTTCGACATAACTAGATGTCAAAAGAAGTTTAAGTTGTATGACGAACTGTGATGCATTCCCTGTGCTGGCTGGCAGTCTCAGCCCTCCAAGGCGTCTTGTTAATGATCCACCTGGAAACTCTAGAGTATTTCCTGTATTTTGTTTTCTTATTAAAATACTGGCTAAGCCTTTGTCAATATCCATGTCAGCAACTGTAAGCTCAAGACAATATTATCACAAGCATAATTTGATTTTAAAAATGGAATCCTGGGCCTGTGCTGACCAAGCAGCAGGAGACATGCATGGAGAGAGAGCAGGATGCTAGCTTTGTGCAGCTGTAATTTATCCTCATCAATGGCACCAAAATTTCTGATCTTCTTGGGGGCAGAGGCAGGGCATTATGAGGCAGGTGAAATAAAATTTACTAAAGTTGCCTCATGAAATACTTCTGTAGCCAGCCAGTTCACTCGGCTGATGAACACAACCAGGAGAGCCTCCATAGATGAGCAAACAATTCAAATACATAGCAGCTTGGAAACGCAAATAACCCAAGATTGTCATTTCACATACTGCTGAAACCTTTGAACTGGGAGTCTGAACTTTGTCAGTCTTTCATCTGTTGCTATAAGCTGTTTACCCACTTGCACTCCCTGGTTTCAGAGCAGAGACAGAGGGAGGCTATTTTACATAAACTACATATGTGTGCACACAATGCAGCAAAACCTTCTCCTATAATATTTGTGTGACAAGATTTAGTATTACTTGGTGCTTAATCATGTCAAGCTAGTTTTCACTGTCACACTCAACTCCCTTCCTCACTTCTTACTTCAATTCTTGCTAAGATAGTGAACTTAAAGCAGCCAGGTGCAACTAAGAGGTCTCTTACATTTTTAAACTTCTCAATTAGCAGATCACCAGGCATTTGCATCATGGTTGTCATGCAAGAATAACCATTCTGAAATCTGCAGAACTGATACAAAGTCTAAAGCAACTTGCCACCTGATGTGTGTTAAAACGAAACCTCAGTGGGAATCTCCACCCATGTTCAGCCTGAGGTGTCCAGTATCTCCCCTAAGGCTGGGCAGAGGGCCACAGGGAATGTCTGGGTACCACACCACATCTCCTTTGTGAAAGCCTTTGGTGAAAGGCTGTTTTTATTTATTGCTCCTTCCTGCACTGACAAATCCAGCTTTTAACAGTGATGAACAGCAGATTCAGCAATCTGTTTCTTTCCCTGCTTTCCCCATATCAATATAATTCTTAATTAAACACTTCTTATGGCCAGTTTATACTCACTAATGCTTTCTAATATAAAACAAGATGTCTCCCCCTAGATTCTGGTACTTAGTAGCCTGAAGCTCATTAGTGCATGTGTTCTCACCCAGGAGTTTTAAATATTTAACTAGCTAGGATTCTTTCAAGAGGTCTCAACCTTATAATTTGTAATAACTTGGGGATCTCATATCTGAAGTGTAAGTTATTAAAAATGTTTCTTCCTTTCACCCTGCATTGATTTCCTACTTCTAGCAATCAAACTAAGAGCTATTAGGCCAAACAACTGCAGCTGCCTATTTATTTCATTGTAGTAAAACATAAGTGATGATAATAGATTTCCTAATAGAGATTGATCTTCCACAAAAGCCAAAAACAAAGCACACACACAGCCTGGGCAGACAGGGTATTACGCATTATGCACTGCACAGTTAAAATCGTTCAGCTATGGAATAATATGGGAAGGTAGACAAAAAGGAGCGTACTGACTGATACATCTTTGCAGAGAAATGTGTTACTTCTGTTGCTTGTAATGGCCTGGGCATGTGATACAAGGAAATTTTGTCTAAAAATTATCTAAGGACCACCTAATGTGCTCTGATGCTACCAAATGTCAAAAATGTCAGCAGCTTCCAGTAATGACTCTCTGACATAAACAGTAAGGGAGAAATATTACAGTTACTGAAGGAGTTGTGAGGACAAGCATGCATTTTCATGAGAGGGCTCTTTGAATGGCAGCAAGTACTCAAGCAGGCAGCTTTCCCTGCCAGTTAAGCTGGCCAAAGAAAGCGCTCTTCTCCTGAAAGACAATTAAAATGAGTTAAATGAATTAAAATGGCCCTGCACAGTTAAAACATGGTCAGAGGTTAGAAACAGTAGTATCTGGATTTATGAAAATCATGTGGCTGCCAAGTCTCAGAAATTGTGTGTAACAAGGGAGCCATTCAAGTAGTAACACAAACAGCTTTGTAAAATTGAAGGCAATATACATAATTCTTAATTTCTAGGAGATGATTTTGTCAGCAGTTTTGCCAATTTAGCACATGGGTGATATAGTGATTCTTAAAATTTGATTTTTATCAATTGCTTTCCTAGGGAGAAAGAGAGATTAGAAATGTATTTGTAAGCTAGGAACAGCAGATAAATGAAATGCCCTTCAGTTGGTCATATTTTTATGGTAGAAGAGATGTCAGTAGCTGGCTACGCATGCCTGTGGTTCCTATTTTTTTTCAGAAGCATCAAATTATAACAAAGAGAGAGAGGAACATACATTTTACCTAAACCATGAAAATGTAAAAGCATTCCCTCCAGCTCCTTTATGCAGGAGATATTCACCTGCAACCAGTTATTTAGCTCAGCTGCTTTTACAGAAGCAAAAGGTCTGCAGTAATTACTCTCAGGTATTTAGGTATTAATCTTGCACCAGAAATCCCAGAATGCTACAGTCCAGTTTTTTTACCCATTACATAGACAAAGTCTATCAGAAAGCATTTGTCTCCACACTCTTTATTCACTTTCAAAGGGTTAAACAGCCTATTTACAGGGCTGTCAGCAATCTGTATCCCAAATCATGAAAAAGTCTGGCCTAGTTTTGTTCAGCATGGAGACTTGTCTTCGTGGCCTGTTGTTGTTACCATCATGTAATATCCATGACAATCGTGTTGTGCTTTTTTTAGGGGCTCTGTAGTGCTAAATCTGAGGGGCCATTTTAAGCCAGTAAAGGGCTTTATTTATGTGGATTTGAAAGAGTCTTGTGAAGGGCCTTCCACTCAAAATCCTCTTCAGCAGGTCATCCTGGTTTCAAAAGGATTTAGATGCAGAGGCAGTGATCAGTACTTCTATCACGTTCTAATAGACTGACATGAGCATTTGTGCCTGAAAGACCGGGGGGGCTGGGGGGAAGTGATGCAGATTTACCCTAAATTGGACTGATGCACAAAGCAGGGAGTGCGATTGACTGACGAGGTAACCCCTCGCACCCTTCTTTTACACTTCTAACCAGTGCCGCACAAAGAGAGAGCCGTGGGAAGCTGCACGAGAGCAAAGCATATCCATTTTCATGGACCATATGGAAATTTTGTTTTGTGTACAGAGAAAGTGTCTGATAACAGTGACCTTAACTGCCATATGTGTATGGTGAATAGTAAACAGAGCAAACCACTCAGCTCTCTGACCCTTAGCATATGGACATCTCTACCAAAGGAGAGTTTTCACAGCACATCCACTTTCACTGTCATCTCACTGGTAACCCAGGGGATTTCACCAGATTTGTTAATGAATTGCTCTATTGACTTATATCTGAGCTTGCCTCATTAGAGTAGAAGAACAAAATTTTTATCTATGTTTTCGTGAAGGGGACCAGAATGCCCCTCCTTTGTTAAGAGGTGGGTAATCTGTAGGGCTGTCATCTGTTTTGAACTAATTTATTGTGTCAGTTTAAGAAGGCTCTTCAGTGTTCATTGATGCTCAAGCTCCACTCCAAGCGTCTTTAAATCAATTTTTTCCTTGTGAGTGGAATGTTTTTTAGGCCCCTGCTTGGTTTACAAATAGCTGAACATGTTGTTACCCTGGTGCTGGCTAGCTTTAGAGTGCCAAATACAAGCAAACTCAGTGAGCCTCCATAGCACCACCTGTCATGAAATGGCTTTCAAAGCGACTACAAGCCTTGTACAACCTTGTACCATTCACCTTCCCCACCCACCATCACTCAAACAACAGCTCTTCATAAACTCGCCTGTGTTGAACCCAGGCATGAGTGCTACAGACACCGAGGATGGGCACAGATCATAAACACTCATATTTCTAGCATGCTGCAGTTAGTGATGGACCATTGCTTTAGGATTTCCAGCATTTGAAATGCTGACTGGCCCCTGACTCTTAGGCTGTGATAGCCATCAATTAGCATGTTATTAAATAGTACACCAATAAAGAACACATTATGTCTAATGGCCAGTGTGGAATCAGAAGGAATTAGTAAAACAGGGTTCAATAAATGCAAACCATAAAGATAAGCTTCTGAAGATTGGATCTGACTTTTGGAGGCTCAAGGAAATAAATGGCCAGTACAGAAAACTTCTTCCTGCCACTCCTCTGTCTTGAATACATAACACACTGCAGCATGCCCGCAGGAATGGACACTTGGGCTGGGAGCACTGGAGACTGCTGCTTGGAGACAAAACAAAGCCTAAACATCACATGTTTTCTCATATCCTCACAGAACACATGGTTTTAATCATTCTTTTTAAGATCTTGATGAATTGCAGAAGGCCTGCACGTGTCCATACCTGACACAATGCATGAGAGAATGATGTGAATGACTCTTGGTGCTTTCTGTGCATGGAGGTCTTCTACAGTGCTAGAGGTGGAAACGTTTTCACTGAATAGCAGCCACATTCTTCAGTCCTCACTCAAGCAAAGTACCCATTGAACTTTCAAGAGGCAGTTCCACTACTAACAGTCACCTTTTCTTCATACCACTACCCAAAATGGAAGGTGTGCTGAAGCAAAGTAGCTTCTTAATTCCAGCCTCTGCAGACAATTCGTACCTGTATATTTACCATGTAGTTTTACGTTCCAGGAGTGGTTGGCTCGATTTATTTTGAACTTGCGTGTAAGGCTTTGGCTATTGCCAGACTTGGCCTGGAATGCACTGCAGTGCTGGGTAGCTCTAGACAAACAGCACAGTGAGCTGAAATAAAGATCTCCAAACCACACAGGCCCTACCTACCTGTACTTAAGGAGGGAACACCAGCTCGATTTCCTGTGGATGCTTTTCTCTGAGTTGCCATGGAGTCATTGGCTTACCTGGAATCAACTCTGTCTGCATGAATGAGTCATCTTGCTACCAAAAATCTATGTGTAGAGATTGTTATTAAGAATCCAATATTAATCAAGCCACAGTATTGGAGTAGTCATAGTTATTTCTTACTCTAAACATAGCAAGTAATGATGTTCTATTATTGCATATATCACAGTAAAAGAAGTGTGGGTAAATACTACTTTTTTCCACAGGAAAAATTACATTGCACATCAATAAATACTGACCTGTGAAAAGCAATCTAGGAGCATGCAGAGAACTACACCCCCATTTTTTCAGGGTTCACCTCTTTGCTGGTTGGCATGGCTGTCAAACATCTTGCACTGGGTAAACCCTGCATACTACAATGGTACTAGAGTAACCAAACACCTGGTGTACTGAGCATCAGTCAGGCAGCCTTTTTTAACTGCCAAGATTTATTACAGATTTAAAACAAACAAAAAAAATGGAGAAGAAAAATGCTTGCACTACTTTTCAATGCAGTCTTTTCAAATTTTGTTTTATATGGGACTTAGTTTAAAGACATTTGAATTGTTTATGTTTATTTAATCTAGGCTAAATCTATCAAAGGAAATTAAAGTCAGTCCCAGTTGCCAGTGCATGAAGAGATATGATGTTATCACTACACACAATTAAATGACAGTCATTTTTTGCAGTTAAACTGGTGGGTTACATTTGATAATTCTAAGCCTGCAACTTTAGGAGGGTCAGAAAACCACAAAGTTAATTCTGGCAGCACTTCTGTGCTGCTTCTGCTACTTTGGAGTTTTTAAAAACTGCTAGTCTCCTCCACTTTTTTTTTTTTACTGATTTTTTTGTTGTTGTTGGTTTGCCTTTTTTTTTTTTTCCTTTAAACCTGTCTTTCTTAAACTACAAACCCCACCACCACTTCCATTCCCAGCCACTTCAGTTATGTTTTCAGACTGGAGCCCATATTTGATTTTAGCTGTAAGTGAAAACAAATTTGTCACATTTTCCCTTCATTGACATGACAAAGCAATCCTGCAGATTAGATTGGCGTGACAAACAGGTTTGGTCTCAAAAGACACCTCAGACTGAAAAAGTCAGGATGGGTGCTGAATGTTAAAACTTCAATGCAGGTGTGTGGCCAATCTTAACAAGAGCCTGCCCACAACCCACTTGGCTCCCGGCAGAGCTGCTTGCCTGTCACTTTCCTGAGTGCTGTGTTTACAGGCTTACACAGGTTTACAGGAGAACACAGGAAAGTAGGAAAGCATACAGTTAAAGAAAAGAAAAAAAAGAAGCAGTGAAATATTTATGACACAAAAAAAATTATTGACCAGGACGAATATATAACTTTGGAAGCTCATTATTTGTTTTTATTGTCTTTGCAGAAAGAGCAGGTACAACAGAGCTCAGAAAAGCTGGGATAATACAAAGGTATGTAACATACTTCAACAGGCTGACTATATAATAATTAAAAATTACAAATTTGACTTCATAAAGTACAGCTGCCTGGGACATGTAACAGCTACCAGAGCAATTGGTATAATAATTACATGAAATTATGACTAATTACTAAGATATACAGGGTGTTTCACCTTATCAGATGGAATATTCACACACCCAGGAACAGATAAAACACACAGTAAATACGGGAATCAAAATTCTGTGCAACACATTCCTTTTCCTATAGCCTATTATGGATCTGTGGAACAGATCTATAGGGATCCTTTAATTAATATAAATAATTGATTAGCAGATCAGAAACCCTGACAACTGTTTAACTGCATTTTGCAAAACCTTCTGAAGTTCTGCTATTTGTTTCTGCTTTACACTGGAATGATAACAAAACCTATTAAGTGGTCTTCAAATAGCTGGGCCAGGAAGGAAAGTGCCAGGTTTTGATCTATTTGTTATTCCAGGAGAGCAATGTCTTTCCAGAGAGGCAGTGCTTGCACATTAAGACTTTACTGAGGACAACATCATCAAAAACAATGTATGCTTTTAATGAAAGCTGGGGTAAAAAAAAACAATATTAAAATCTGCCTCCACCTTGAAAATATTCTAAGTAGGCTCACTAGCAGAGAGATACAATAAGTGGGAAAAGGAGGAGTGAAATAATAAAACATTTTAATCAACTCTGTTGCTATTAATAGAAGTAAAAGCCCATCGAAAAGCCAATTGACATACTTTCATGCTGCGCTGTAAGTCCTCTAGAGAACTTTCAAGATTGTACCAGCACATGTGGAGGTGCAAGGAAGCAGAGGACTTTTCAGGCATTCTTTGCCTCGTGATGTTATTTCCATAAGAAAAAGCTGGAAGTTGAAACTATGACAACTTGCACTGACCCATGGGAATGCAAACATCTATCTCCTGATAACATGGTGAGATAATACACGTCACCACTGCAGCCAGCATGAGGACACTTGTCTTCACTCATTTTATATCCACTCTATCACATTCCTGGCCACACTTCCCTATCTGTCCTTTCAACACACTCCACACATTCCTCCAGTGAAGTGCACAACTCACTTGTTCAAACAGAACTGGGCAGCACAATTACACTTTCTTCACCACAGCCAAACAAAACCCAAAAGCTACTTAGAACTGCTATTCTAGAAGGTCACTTTTTCACACCCCATTATGGGAGCAGCCTTCCTTTTTCTTTTCATAAGGAGCTGGCTGTTAGCCTTGAGTGAGTCTTTCCTCCCACAAGACATAAACACAGTGTTACACTCAGCTTGTGAAATCTGGAAACCATCCAGAGAAAAGCACACGTGCAAGACTCCTTGTTTGCCATCCATTATTCTATTGATAACTTCTCCATTGTGTCGAAACCATAAGCTTATACCGCATCCTATTTGCCAAATTAGCCCAGTCTCTGACATCTCAAATAGTAACAGAATCCTTATTTATAGATTTCTTTCTGGATACAGCCTCACAGCAAAAATATTCCATTACTGTTTTGAGTAGTGTTGTAGAGCAGCTATAGAAAATGCTGAACAAAAGCAAGAAACATTAACAAGAAAAACTGTTTTGTTTGTGCCTGTTCCAAGAGTGGGGAATGGGAGCAGGGGAGAGAGGAGGGGGAAAACCTAAACTGAAAATATTTCTTTTTGCAGAGATGTATTTTTTGAGCATTTCTGTCACTGGAAATAAAAACATTATTGACAATCATAGGAAAAAGCAAACACTTTACTCATGCAATTTTCCTTTTTGGAAAACTTCTGGCATGTTCTGATCCCACTTAGTTCTTTAGAATTCAAATAAAGTTGTGGTGGAGTGAATTTAGTGCTGAGATAAATTAATTTATAGCATTTTATATTGGCTCCATTCTGCACTGAAATTATAGCCATCAATTACCTTTCAGGTGTTTATTACTGGCTAAAGCAACTGGTAATACCTGTTAGACTCCAGTGCAGCACAGGGGGAGCTTCACCTGTATTAGACATTACCTGAAGGGAAGAGAGAGTAATTTGTCTCTGTTTCCACCTCAAACATCTTCTGCCTGTTCCCTTGGGATGATAGGTTGAGTTAAACCATTTTTCTAGTGATTAAGAATCCAGCCTAATGACCACTGGATTCATGAATGTGGACTTCAGTGGGTGTCAGACATGACCTGGATTTCTCAGCTGAGGCCACAGGCTCTGCTTTCGGCTCCTGATTTTGTCTTCTCCTCAGGGTCTACTTACCAATGAATTCCCAGTAAGGATACAGAGTTCACATTTTTGACAATGATGTCACTAATGTTACATGGGTTTAGTATATTTTTTTCCTTCAAAAAGCCTGCCTCCCCTGCCAACCTGCTACTATTTATCACTGTGTTGTGACTTCTAGGTAGTGTTGTACATAGCACAGTGAATTACTCTGATATTCATCTCAAGAGGCAAGCAACATGATTTGTTACCTACCTGCTGCCAAAACAAATGAAGACTATGAGGCATAGGACATACATTTTAGCTGGAGAAAAAGTTATTTGAAATAAGTAATGCCACCAGATGAGTTGTTGTGGTACATGTCAAATTTCTGGAAAAGCAAGGGAAACAACCCCTCAAGTCTAATACAACCATAGGAAGGAACATCTTCACAGCAACTGAATTTTTTGTAAGGGTGCATCTTGTGGTTGCAGCTCCAAAGACTGTGCTTTTTTATAAGACAATTGGATTCAGTGACTAATTTTCACAACCAAAATTATACTACCAATTTACAGTTGTTATTCTAAAAAAGGTAATTTCCATGCACACCAGCTATAAAAGTTCAGTTACCTAAATTGCACAGATTGATCTGTCTGTGTTGGAAATTATGATTTAAACTTTATTTATCTGGAAGTACACTATGTACTTGTTCTAACCTCTCAACAAATTACCACATAATCCACTGTCTGCTAGTAAGTATTTACAGACTCTAAAACTAAAAATATAGCCACTTTTGCCTTCAGACCTGTCAACCCTCAATAAGGAATCCTGGGCTGCATCAAAAGAAGCATAGCCTGAAGATTGAGAGGTGATTCTGCCACTTTGCTCTGCTAAGACCTCACCTGGAGTACTGCATCCAACTCTGGAGGCCTCAACACAGGAAGGACGTGGACCTGACGGAGCAGGTCCACCGGAGGGCCATAAAAGTGATCAGGTAGCTGGAACACCTCTCTCCTACAAGGACAGGCTGAGAGCACTGGGGTTATTCAGCCTGGAGAAGAGAAAGCTCTAGGGGAGACCTAATAGCAGCCTTCTGGCAGGGGGCCTACAAGAAGGCAGGAGAGAGAGAGAGACTGTTTACCAAGGCCTGTAGTGATAGGATGAGGGCAATGGTTTTAAATTAGAGAAGAGTAGATTTAGGCTGGATGTTGGGATCAAATTCTTTACCATGAGGGTGGTGGAACACTGGAACGGGTTGCCCAGGGAGGTAGCTGAGACCCCTGGAGACATCCAAGGTCTGGCTTGACAAGGCTCTGAGCAACCTGATCTAGTGGAGGATGTCCCTGCTCAGTGCAGAAGGGTTGGACTAGATGACCTTTGGAGTCCCAAACCATTCTATGAATAACATCCCTGCTACATAATGCAGTCAGCAAGCTGGAGGAAGAACATATAGTAGATATGAGATATGAGTAAAAGGAGACTTTTCACAATTACAAATGAAGAATGCTGGCTGATCCAGTTGGCAGAAATATAACAAAGGATGCAGGAGGAAGGATGCTTTATTTGGGCTGATAGCTGAAAACTCCATTTTTGTTTGTACCTGGAAACGAACAGTCAGCTGGTGTACAGTTTGAGAACTTGGAGAGCAGCCTGCAAGCAAAGCATACCCAAAAGTGTCCAAGAGAGCAGGAAACTGCTTCATACTCTTATAGAAAACATCCAGACAGTCTTCAGACATTACCTTAGGCACAATGCATGTCAGTAGTCTAACTCAAAAATTAACAAACAAAATGAATGTTATAATGATTCCTATACAAATTCAAATAATTGCAAGATCCAAGGGTGCTAGCAGGGCTTTTGGTAAGATTCGTCAGCGTAAAGGGAACAGGAATTCAATTTCTTTAACTTCCATCACTTGCTTCTATGAAGACAGCTTGATGGAAACTTCCTCTGTAAGTTTCAACTTGAAGCACAAGGGGACCTACACCACCTGCACTCAGCTGCGACATCCCTCCTCCCAGAAGACATTCTGAACACATACAGTAAGTACACATATTTTCAGAATATGAGACCTCCTGGCCTTGAGGCCATGGTTAGCAGGAGGGGTGACAAAGCAGAAGCCTGTGGTGCATGACAGCAGTCAGGGCAAATTAACAGTTGGCCGCTCTATTCACAAAGAAAAAAGAATGGAGCCATTCAAGAGCAAATCCATCTGTCCCTGAGAGGGTTCACAAGGGTGTCACAGAAACCTCATGGTCAATGGTCTCTAAGTGCTGACACACAGGAATACAGCAGAATCTGTATGGATGTTTTATCCACTGGCAGAAGCTCCACTGTCAGGGCACAGTTTTCACAATGTGTGTTTCTAGGCTGAACAGGACTTGAATTTACCTGAAGGCTGAAGGTCTGCACAGTGCTACCTTTGCCAAAAGCAAAGGGGGAAACAAGAGGCAAGGTGAGACTCTTACCATTTTCATCACAGACTGAGGGTTTCTTGGGCACGAAGGAAACAACTATTTAACAGTTGGCCACTTACCTTACTTCCACACAAAAGGCACTGACATCATAGGTAAGGAATCACCATTAGAACATCTTTATTAGGAACCAAACCGATACTTTTCTTAAGTCTTTAGATGAACACGGCCATGTTCACGGACTGTCTAAGCAGGTCTATGAATTAGACAAACATAAGGCAGCTCAATACACTTTATGTCTGCATTAGTTATGATCACTGGGACAGCTCTCCAAATATGTCTGCCCATATTTGCAGAGCGTGGGACTGACTTCTATGGGGCTTGATCTACCTCATATATCCCAACAGACACTAAGTCACATGCTAGGCGTAATATGTCAACTGTCAACATTGCCAACTCGCTGCTCATCAGGGCACAGATGAGAGGAGGACTGGATGAGGACTATCTGCACAGTTGCTGGGAGTACTGATCTTATTATAGCACCTCTAAGGAGGACATTTATTTTTTTCCCCTTTCCTGTCCTAATTTAGGACAAACCAAATATAAAATGCCTAGGAAAGTGCAACAGACCTCCAATCTCCTGCAGAAATAATTTTGGAAGTGGAAGCCAGCAGGCACTCCACATAGCCCTCTTGTATATTCAGACAGCTCTGAACAAAGCCCAAGCCCACGGAATTCTAGGTAAGCATGATTCCAGCTTGAATGTCTGCATAGCCATGGTCCATCTCATCCATGCAGCCTGGAAGATTACGGAATTGTCTTTGTCCCATACTAAATGTCTCCAAAACAGACTTAATATTGTTCACCATATAGAAAATACAAACTTGGTTTTACCAGCCTCTTTACTTCCTGGCATAACTGTTGAGCATGAGATCGTACGGCTAGGAAAAGATAATGAAAACCACCTATGGTTCTTAGGTCAACTATCTTGCTTTTTTTTTTTTTTTTTTACCCTACAACTGCTGGCAATGAATTATGATAATACAGATTAAGAGGGTCATTTAGAGGTTACTGTGCACCAATTGAAGAAAGAAAATAGCAGTGTACCAGGCCATAGATAACACATGAAACAATATTCTCCTTCTATCTGAAATCTCTATGGATTCAATATTCTCCTACAGTATCCTCTTCTCCTTTCTCTTTTAGGAAGTGAAATCCAACCTCCACAAGTAAATTGGGAGTCCTTATATAGCCTGTCTTCAATCTGAACCGAAATGACTATTCTAAATGGACCAGCTTCAATTCAGAAAAGCTCCTTTATAAAACATGATAAACCCCAAGCCCATGTTTTGCCTTTTCTTTTTTTCACTCAGACAAAGCTTTTGCTTTCTAGTGCCAGCAAGATATCCAGAGAAGCAAACAAAAATCTTAAGGTATGATCGTGAATACAAAGAAGTTTATTCAGAACAAACACGTTTCTTCAGAACTGTTCTCTTCCTTCAGATTCCCAGCAAGCCAACCGGCTCAGCAGTAGGAGGTGATTCAGTCAAAATGCCTCTCCAAATCTGAGGAGGTCAAAGCCTAGCCATTTCCCAGCCATTAGCATTCAGTCCTACTATATGAGGTTGCAAGTGTATGTCAAAGAAATTTTTTGCATGTGTGCTGTCATAGCTTAAAAAGCTTTAGAGAAAGGTTCTGCTGCAAGAGCTTCTTGCGGGCAATGTAACAGAGTTTAAAAGATACACAGACTACATGCCACAGCCAAGAACAGCATTACTGTTAAAACATCTATTTCAACAGTTGCAGCTCTTCCTTCTAGTCAATAAGGAAATGCAACATCACCATGAGTACAAGGCTGCTGCAAGAGTAACCCATTTTCTAGGAGAAATATGTAAAAGTCACTAACTTCCACAAAGGATGAGGTTTCAGATGGGATGGAATAAATATGGCCAAGGAAACTAAATGCCAGCTGCTTACCCCAAACTGGCTGCCTCACATTTTTTCACCATGAAATGGAAAGAGCTAATAAAGAAAACCCACCAAATAATCAGAACATAAAACAGTATAACGATCATAAAATAATACATTTTTCTTTCTTAAAGTTTCAGCTGCCTGAAGAATAGTTTTCTGGTGTAAAAGAGATAACTATATATCTTCGGATTTTATTGGCTGCAGATTACACTAATTATCATAAAAAATTACTACCACTAATAAAAATTCTATTATAAGTTACTTATAGTAATCTCTAGGGTACTATACTTAGCTTAGAAAAGATTGTAATTACACTGCATTACAGGGAGAATTTGTTTCCTGAAGCAGCTTTAACACTGTCTGTTTCTTTTAAACACTCTAAAGTTATTGGGGTTTTGGGTTTGGTTTTTTTTTTTTTTTTTTTTCCTCTTTCCTTTTCAGGTCAAATGTTGCCTGTTATTTTCACTGTGCAGGATGTGATTTTATCCTAGAATAATGACCCATCTCTGTTGCAAGTGACGCAAATGAAGTTTTAAAATCACAAATATCTGGGTGGGTTTCACCTCCCAAGGGGGGTTAGCATGTCTCAATGGAAGGATGCATAAAAGGGAAGACCTAACACTCTCCGCCCAAAGGGAAACACATTCGGTATAAAATTGCTGGAAGCTAGTGGGTGTTCACAAAAAACACAATGTTGGGATTGTATTTGACAAGACAACAATTGTTATTTTCCCTTTTAGATGCTTTGCATTTTACCATCTGCGAGGCTGATGACTGTTGAATGACCTTAAATCATGCTGCTGTTAATGGCAGTGATTGCAGGCAAATGCAGAACTCTGTGCACTACCTGCCTTGGACTGAACATCAAATTAAATAGCTTTGCTTTGATAGCTGACACTGGAGTAAATAACCTCAAAGTCTAACTAATTAAAATAAAATTGAAACAGTGGCTATTTCTTTTAGAAAGGGTTTCAATGCTTCAATAGCAGGGCTAATCAACATCTTAATTAACAGTCATATAAAATGAAATAGCCCATTTGAGTTGCTTTAAAATAGACAACTTATTTATGCAAAGACTGGTGGCATATTAATTGCTAACACTAAGAGAAAAATACGCCTTTGAGCTTTACAGCTTCCTTCACAGCAAAGGATTTGAGATCTAAATCGTGGGAAAAGCACATTACAGTAGTTAATTTTATGACAGACATGAAGCAGAGGCACAAGCAAATGTGGCAAAGTTTTGTGGTGTGTTTTGGTTTTCTATTTGAGGCTTTTTTTTTTTTCCCTCTAAATGAGATTAATTAATAAAAGTTGTCTCGTAATATTCCTATTCTATTTAAAGTTAAGCATTTGAGGTTTAGTCCTGGGAGACACTGACTGAACTGGCCATGATCCAATAAAACAGTTAACCCTATGCACGTGCATCTGCTCACTGAGACGTACTGGACACCTTGGGACCATGAGTGCATGCCTTTTGGTTTTGGAGTGCTCTGCTCAGGACCCTGAAGGACTCAACCTTCTTCTCCCTGATCCTGAAGCATGCACATGCACTCAAAAGTGACCCAGGCAAACAATCAAAGGGCTACTCACTTGAGTAAGCATTTCCAGGATCAGGTCCCAAGTGACTCATCTCCTCCAATTAGTCTACCTTAGGTCGTATCTTTAAATAGCTTTCATTTACTAAAGTGTGGGAGGGAGGACCGGCAGGGAGGAATTACATTTCCTCTCCTAATTACTTTACTTTTGTTGACATCTTGGAATAAGTTTTTACTTTCAGAAGAGAAGAGTTGATTTACACTACAGAAAGAGCACAGCAAGCATGAGAAAATTATTTGCCCTTCCTCCTGCCAGGCATCCATTTCCTTTTCACCGTTGCTAACAATGCGCTAACTATTTATGCATTTGTCAAAGGATCCCAGCATAAGAAAACTATATTTAAATCACTTCACTACAAAGTGAAAACACAAGGTAATGATTCAGACTCTATTTAAGTAATAATAATATTTGCACAGACTGCCTGGCGAGCGTGCTGGTAGGTGGAAGGAGCTCAGTACAATCCTAAAGGTTCAGCAGAAGCGAGAAATCTGAAACAGCATTTAATTTTCTTCTTTAAAACATAGCTTTTAATTTAAGACCCTGAAATATGCAGAAGAATGTGTCATTTCCTCTGATTAAAGCTGGATTTCACTGCATTTTTCAATGAAGCTGAAAATGAGGGAGCTTTGTTTGCAAAAGCAGATTCAAGGGGCCTTGCAAATGCCCAAGATGGAATTTTATTTGTGTACATGCAGTGAGTCACTTTGCTTATTTTGCAGGTTTCCACCCTCATTCATCAGCTGGAACTAACTGGACTGCAGGCTTCCCATGCCAGTCCAGATGCTAAGGACAGAAGGATGTGGGAAACAAACTGGGACACTCACTGTTCTGGGTATGTTGAGACTGAGGTGCATTGACAACATAACATGACAACATGCTGTACATGCTCCACAAAGGAGATCAATCCCACTGCTGTCAGCCTGGCTTTTCTCATAAGAAGCTATACATTTGCATAAACTCATCCTCAAAATTGAGAAATCAAAGAGAGAACCCAAAAATTTTCACTATTTTCAAAAAGTCTAGTCATGTAATAAAGACAACGTAAAGAAAGATATCTTCCACTGAATTTTTGAAGACAGCAACATTAGATGGACCAAAACACTGATGCTTACATGCCACTGAACAAAAGATTTTCTGGTCAATTTAAGGATGGATTTGAAAGCTGTTTGGGAAGGCTGATATGTAAGAAAGATAATGTTTATGCATGGAAATAATCACTTCTACTTGCCTCCTCATGCAGTACTCACCTTGTCTTTCCAAACTGGGTAAATACAGCCTAAAGTATCTCTTGTGCTCCTCGGTTTTCTGAAAATCTGACTCTAAAATCCAGCAGATGACAGCTGCTAATAAAAATACAGACCTGCCAAGCTTGATAGCCTCTACTAAGATTCACAGAATTAAAGGTATAAGCAATCTTCTATTTATTCACCCATACTATATACTTGCCTTTGATCCCATTACAAATTAAAAGTAACATACACCATTTTACCACAAAATTCACTTTCATCTCCAATTCAGCTAGAGAGGAGGTAGAAGCTGTTAAAATGGCTTCAGACCTTCCTCCCTTCTGCCCAGCTTGGCATATGCTTGCACATCATGGTAATGGCATCCTGATAGAGTGAGATTCCAGTCAGGCCCCAGGATACTGCAACTTACTTGTATTGGGCACTGTGGAACAGAAAAATTCAGCTACTGCAGGTCCCACTTTGGAGTGCAATATCTAGTAGCTGTCAGAATTGGGAAATGAGATCTAATTCCAAGTGCATACAATATTGTGTGATAAGTTGGCTAGTTCACTGAGAAAGTGCAGAAGAACTGCTGGGGATGGATAATGGAGACATCATAAATTGTGTCCATTTTAGAAGGAACAGGGAGAATCTCAGAAAAATTCAGAAGCCATCAACCAAAGACAACTCTTCCCCATCTCATCAAGGACTGTAAGCCTAACAAAATAAGCAATTACCAAGCACAACCACATAAACACACCTAAACAACAGCACTACCAATATTGGCAGAGTATCATTTCGTTAGCTTCTCTTCATCTGTCCTGTTCCATTTTCTTTTTCCTGTTTTCTCTGTTGCAGTTATTTAATTACCTTTCTCCATATTCCTGTTGACCTTTCACTCTCTCAACTTCCATAAGGTACAAGGGGCTCAAGACACCAAAACTCTTAAGCTAAATAATAGCAACTTGGTAACATTGGTGGGCAAAAAAAATGTAATAGAAGCCAAAATAAATTTATTCACTGCCAAATTTGAGCTTAAGAATGAATTCATATTTCTCTTTTCTTGGTACAAACACACAAAGCCTGAAGTATCTTATGGGGGTTTAAACAATAACTGGAGGACTATGAACTAGCAGATATTCTATTAAAGCTTTGCCCCAAAGGAAAATTAAGACTTATTCTCTTCCTCTTCTGCTAGGGGAATGGAGCACTTCAATCCCATGTGTGGTTTTCATTTAATGCATATGTCAATATGCTTTAAAAAGCCTTATTTCTAGCAGCAAAAGCTGTGCCTGGGTGAGATCATTCTGATTTGGTACACACAGCTTACCTGAAACCTTGTAGCTCTGGTACGTGCCTGGGTACTGGTAGGAAAGTTACATAGAGAAATGCTTTATCTTTTCACCTGACCAAAGCTTGGGAGAAAGAGAAACATTCAAAAACATTGTTCATTTTCCAACAGACCAAATGCAACATGACCTAATACAATGGTCTGCAATAAACAACCTAACATGAAAGAAACAGGGAGAGAAGTATTTTTCCTGTTTTCTCAGGAAAAAAAAGACACTCATATATATCAAAATCCAAAAATGCTAAAAATACCTTACTGTGGCATGTAATGACTCTTTGATGGAATATTAATTCCTTCAACTTACTTTAGTTTCCTCTAAGCATTTTGCAGTTAGCAGTACAATGCTATTCACATGATGTGAAAAGTCATCCTGTTTCAGAAAAACTACACAAAGATTTTACATCATCAGGTTGTTTTTACCCACAGTAAATCAACACAGTGAGAGAAACAGAAATCCTGACAAAAATGAATTCCAACCCTCCAAAGCAGTACTTCACCACAAAATACGCCCTCCGTGTAAACTTCTTCCTACTTCAATCCAGCTATGACATGAAAACATTGTACAGCAGATCATATATTTTCAAATGTGAATTTCTCCAAATCATAACCTTACAAATTAAGGGAAGAGAACTGCAGGAGAGATTGCCCTTAAAAAGCAGCCCCTCGTTCCCTGTAAGTGCTGACAGGGCTCTGTAGTGGAGTGAAGCTGCAGTTGCAGGCTTTGAACTCCTACAAAACATTCTGTATTCCTCACTCATTTGGGGGCAATTTTGTTGACTTTAGAACCAATCTGTAGAAATCTAGCTAATCTAACAATAACAACAGGCCTTTGTTTTGATTACTAATTAAAAGATGTTATATCTGATGCCAATGGGAATGAGGATACCTTTTGACAGGGATCCTCTCTTACACATGGTAATCTGAGGCTAGGTGGGACGATGCCCAGCTTTGCTGGGGCTGAGATCCTCCCAGCTGTTTTCTATGCAATGCAGAACAAATAAATTAGCTTCTAAGAAGGGGAATGTTTTCCAGGGCCTCTTTCCCATACTGGTCATTAACTGAAAACTCATTAGTTTCAAGGGGCTTTCTCAGTGAGTGGGCAGTCCCATCCCCAGTCAGTCACATTGCACAGAACCCCCCAGTTTTACTCTGCCTGCATGTGCCACTTGCTTTCAAACAACTGTCTCAATGTGTAACTTGAGCTTAATTCAAGTTTTGCACCCTTCAGCTTTGTTCAGTTCTAACCAATTCTTGTCTGAAATGGCTAAAGCAAAGATCTCAAACTTTATTTGCCATGTAACCTGTCACTGTGATAAAAAAACTAAAGCCTTTTCCAACTTTCAAGGGAGAGACAAGACTTGTTTAGTTTTCCCTGGCAGTTACTTCTGCTTTGCAAACCCCATTCAAATGCAGACAGTTACTTTTGAACACAGAGAGTAGGTGTTAAATTGAGATTATGGTAAATAGCAGATTTCTTTGGTTGGTGAAGAAATTATTTCATGAAGACACAAGAGAATTAAGCAGAGTTTCATGTCACTTACTGTATGTGCTGATCAGAGAGTGAATGATGAGTTTCTTGCTGTGGACAGCTGCTCTGTGGAATATTGTGCAGACTTCATATGGCAGAAAAAGAAAATCATGCTTTAAAATGGAAAAAAAAACCCAAGAAACAACTTCTTAGCCTTTTTGTGCAAGAAAATAAACAGATATTTCTTGCCAGATTAATTATTCTATTTACATGTTGCCTGAATGTGTCTAAGAATATTTTAAAATTTCTTTTCTTTCTGTATCTCATTTCACTGTGACAGCTTGCTTCTGTCAAAGAGAAAAGACTGACTTTCTCTTTATTATATTCACCAATGCTGAGATCTAGGACTTTGTTAGTCTGAAGGGAATGCTGCCGTGCTTGATGAGGTCTGTATCATTATAGCTATGTTTGGTACCAAGTTATGAGTAGGCACAAGAGATTTTGAACATTACTACTATACTGTAAGTGACAGAGCTAGCAGGTGTTCTCCACAATGTAGGTTTTATCTCATAATGGTAATAAGGTAGCAATTATAGCTTTTGTGTGTTACTTGATACACTTAGCAGACAAAAAGTCTACTACAGATCAGATCATCTGTGTCCACATTAAAAAAAAAAAAAATCTAAGAAGGGCCAAACTTTCTTGAAAACAGCAGATAATCTGATGGGGCACCACCTCCTCCTATTGAGCTAGGACTAAAATTCTGTCAGGTAGGCAACCTGCAGCTTGAAAGCAGAAGAGCACATGGCTACTCAGAGATGCTGAGGGATTCATGGGAAAGTAGGCTGCAACCTCTACTCCTTGACCAGAAATGCAAAGCTGGCCATTTTCCTTTCTCCCAGGCAGGGGTTGGATGGCCAGCACTTCACTGCCATTGACTCCCTCTGTTGGCTGTATCCATGTCCTCCAGCTCCTGGCCTTCAGATGGCATGCACATATGCTATTCAGAGCAGCACAGACTGTCATCTGCTTATCTAGTGTATTATGTGACTAGTGAAGTGCCACATGGTTGAACACCAGGAAACATATTGCTTGCTTTCACTATCGATGACCTAGAGGGAAGAGTATGCAAGAGAGGAAATTTGCGTTGATAAACTGGGGCTGGGACTGGGAAGCAGGACCAAACAATGAAAGAGCTTCACAAAAAAAGTAACTAAGGACTTCAAAGATGAAATGCTTGGCCTGTACAAAATGGGATGCTGCTTATTTGAAATACAAATACAGTTAATGCAGCAACATGATCAGAAAGCAGAATATGAAATTTTAACTGGAGTTAAAGAGCTGACATTTACAGAAATTAATGTTTTTCTACTTGTCAAGCCTCTCAGCTTTCCCCAATCTTTTCTGCATCATTATGCACATGATGTCATTTCTAGTAATGAAGTTCAAGCCAGTTACTGGTCCTGGCCATGCAGTACACACTCCTGCAGGACCGTATGTCCTCACTGCAAGTGGGTCATGCGAGATGGCAAACCAATATATGACTTCCACCTCAGATTCATGAGGTGGGAAACAGCTTGGAGGACACAGCACTGGCCTTCAAGTATAGATGTAAGGCAAACTCACGAAGGACAGAACACCTCCTATGCCCTAAATTGCTAATTTAAATGCATCCATTGCCTCAGGGCTGTCTGAGAGCCCCCACCCCCAGTGACACTGCTAATGCTACTTATGCTATTATGATCAAAGGATATTAATAGCAGGACCTAAATTTATGTCATCTTAGAATACTAGTATTTCTATTTTGCATGCTAGCAATTATGTTATCAATTACACTGAACACCACACAGATATTCAGGGAGAGGCTTCTCCAACCCAGAATTAACCATCTTAAGCTCACTGGTTCTACTGGAGAAAATGGATCAAGTCAGGGACTTCAGAGGGAATTTAGGTTGAAATTAGAAGAACATGAGCCTTCCTCTGTAGAAAAGTTTTTTGCCCTATATAATAAAAAGTACTAGCATAACATCATCGTCAAACGCAGAAGATACTTGGAGTTTCTATAATCCTCTGCTGTGAAGTTATTAAGCATACACATTATTATATAGCTATGCTCTCAATAAAATTTGAGGAGCTTCACCTAAAACGTGGAATGTACCAGGAGAAAAGATTAGGTTATCTGAGCCTAAACCATGTATTCAGTTTTGTCTCTGTAGCCAAGATTCAGAATGAAGGCTTAATCTGAAGTGGAAGCAAATTAGCCCATACTCAAAACTAAATGTTCTTTCTTTACTGAATTGGGTTTAGACCATGTTTCAACACCGTTCTGAAATGTGGCCATTGATATTAAGAAGTCTAGTTTAAGACAATTCTGATTTAGCACAAAAAAGTTAAGTTCATTTTCAACAGTTTTCTTGCTGCTGAAATTCCTTACCGCTATTTAAAATATTAGTGCTGCTTTTATTTCCTTATATTGAAAAAAATGACTAGAGGTGATTAAAACAAAGGAGTGTAAGCATCTTCCTTTGCCAGTGATGTTGTTTCGTTCATCCCCAGGTACCATGCTTTTTCTTTGTTAAAATGGTGTCTTCTAGACATGCACCTTGGTTTATTATAAAAAATAAATTTGAGGTTGAGGCTGATTGAAACTGAAAGTGAACCTTGATCTGACATGCTATTTTGATTGCGTTTTCAGAGTTCACATAGTTCTAATTTATGTTATGCATGGTATATATCTTCTTGGTTGAACAATTACATTATTCTAAACAATTATAGTGCTATGATACACATAATGCATGGCTCCTGAGCATAAAGTTCTTTAATGATGGCAGACTGTAAAGTGGTACAGTTCACTTTTAAAAGGTCATGCATCTTTTTTCAGTAGATTAACATTTTATCTTTTAATGGTGTTAAGAAAAGGTCAAAGATTCTAACAGACGGAATATGGAAAGCTTCTATTGAAGAAGATCAATGTGTTAAGCATCAATCTAAGTCCAGAAACACAGCCATTTAATGACTGTTGTTCTTGTTTGATTTTAAATTACCACTGTCTTGACTGTTTGAATGCTAAAATTACGTTTTCATATTTAAAAGAAATGGACCGTCACCATCTGACACAGATATCTGTGTTTGTGTTGTATTTTCAAGAATACTTCTTCGTTGTACAAAACAAGAAAAGTTCTTTAAATAATTATCTTACCCTTCAGCTAATGGCCTGTCACTCTGACATCCAAATGAATGCAGCAGAATGATCCCCAACAGCAACATGGAAGATCATTTTATATTGGTTTAACTGAGTAAGTTTGCAGTAATTTGAATGGATATATGATCTCAAGTGAAGTCTCTTCTGTGTAACATGCTGTTGAACTTTTAATACAGGTGACATTATAAACTTATGATGATCTTTTTCAAGGACATATTTAGGTACCAGATCTTTTCAAGATTATTTCATTATCATTTTTAGACCCAGATTCAGTTAAGAAGAAAGCCTAAGCGCTTCAGTTGTCCCAGGAACTCCAGACCTCAAGGGAAGAAAGTGCTCTGTGTTTGCAGGAGACTGTAAGCTCTTCTGAGCTGCTACATGCAACTGTCTACTTGTATAAAATAACTAGTATGGCAGAGTAACACAATTGGTTTTCTGTGCACTGAAGTAAATACAAATATAAAAAATAACAGTAGGGGGTCAGGCTGCTTTGTAGAAAGTTATCAGACAGCTTCTAAAGATTGTCAAGCTTATGTGCCTGTAGTTTATATGTGCATTTTTGACATTTATTTGTATTTCAGCTTCCTATTATCCCTTTGAGCCAGGCCTGCTCCCAACAAAAGGGTTTGAAGAAGGTGGTAAAACTCAAGTGGAATTAGGGATTCTCTTTAGGGTCCTTGGACACAACTGCTATTAAGGGACAGGAAGTGAATTTGCACTCAGATCTCTGTCATGGTTTATGTGTTCAGACATTTTAGGAGCAAATGTCAGCCTACAGATACGACTCTTCAATTGCTACACATGAGAATAAAACAGTGAGCATGGGGAGTCACCTGGCTCTTGTGGGCAGTATTCTTCCTTCTAATGCAAGTGCATAACAATATTTTGATGAACTACTGAACAAGCCAAACCATACTCAGAGTTTACAAGGATTATCTATGTTTTCAGAAAAATCACTAAGCAATACTAACAGGATACATTTAAGCATAATCCATCCACCCTCACAAATCAATAACATGTTTGTTGCTCAGGCTACAATAGCTAATGAGCTATTTAAAAGACGAGTTCAAAGAATTGTCTGATATTTTGTGCTTTAGCCTCACATTATAAGGAAGCTTTAAAACTTTACATTTTTATCTTAAGAAAAGTAAAGGATGCATTTTAATTTTTTTTCATTTTTTTTTTCCCCTCAAGGATTTTTCATAAATCTCACACTGCATAGAGTCAGTCATCTTCTAAGTGCTGGGGTCTGGGAGGTAAGTTGTTATTTAATTGGACATAAGCTCCATATAGTTGCTCCTCTACATCTTTTTCTCTCTGTGTAGATTGGACAGAAAGCTCTTACCCTTCTCCAGCATGAGGAAACGACCCCATTCCTAAAAACTGATTGGAGAAACTGCAGTTTTCCTCAGAAGAATCAGTATGTTCAAAAAACAGACTGTGTAAAGTGTAATCACAAACTTTTGCTTTTATTTATAGATATTTATGTTACAATTGAACAGCATATACCAAAGGTTGTAAATGCTGTCAGCTTTACCATTGGTAAGCTGTACTCCTTTAAAGGAAAACCTAGTTCTAGTTCCCAGGTGAAGACCAGGCATATTCTGAGGTCAACATAAGTTAACTTTTTGGACTAGTATGGGCATAAAACTCCAAAGGTGCCAAGAGAAACTGCTCCTTCTCTTCCCAGTGCTAAGGATGTTTCAGCATAGGGGCTGGTGTTCATTTCAAATAGCACAGGGTGGTATAGCCACTGTCTTTTGAGTATGACAGTCTGTGGGAATTCAGGAATGATAAATTCTATTAGACTTTTACTGCTTCAAAGATACACAGTAAGGTATTGGACTAATTAAGCAGGCTGATATATTCCCACCAAGTTCAGTTCTACTGGATTTAAACTATAGCCCCACAAACAGCTCTGAAAAGGGGATAATTTCAGTGCAAACAGCCAGTGAAAGTAACCTGCAGACACTGATGGCTATTTGATTATCTAGTAGCAACTAGAGCATCAGAGGATGGCTAAAAATTCTCTTTTAAGTGGCTGAAATATTCAAACAAATCTTATTTCTTTGCTTTTTCTAACCATTGCAATTTTTCAATGGAACAGAAGCCAAAGTCATTCTCATGCAAGCTTTAGTGCCACCTTGAAACAGAGAAGGAGAGATAAATTCTCTCTCTGGGTTAGACAAGCTAGAACACCAACACCATGAATATGCTAAAAACAACACTCAGCCCACATTTCCTTGTGAACTCCCTTCATGGGGAAACAAAGGAGGAAACCTCCACCAGCCCTTAGAATGGCTCAGTGGGAACAGACAGTATCACTAAGGGCAATTCCATGGCTCACAGTCCACAGCACTGAGGCAGAAGCTAGATGCAAAGGTGAGATTGCTAGCTGGACAACACAAAGAAACAGGTGCTCTGATTTATTCTAAGAGAAGTTGTATCCAATGATAAAAGCTGTAATATTTTCCCACTAGCTTTCAACATTCAGAGATTATATGAATCCAAGAGAAAAGTTTACCAAGCCAGAATGCCACAAGATAATATACTGCAGTCACAAACTCTGCAAGTCACTATAGGTCAAATGTAAGTATGAGAAAAGTATAAATATGGATTTATTTTGTTTGACATCACTGTTTTTTTCTGGGGTTTTTGTCTGTGGTATTTCCACATACACTATAGGATCTAAGAGACCAAGATGTTTCCTTTCCGTGGCTATTCACTAGCAGCAGAAGTTAAATTATATTCCTGTAAACATCTCTGGTATGCTATCATTCTCCCTCAACAAGGGCAAACACACAGAAGCCTGGAAGAGAGTATTAGCTTATACAGATTAACTGAGCTCCAACCTCCTTTCTCTCTGTCTTTGCTTTGCAGAGCTGGCAAGAGCAGAAGCAGTAAATACTTATGTTTTGTCACTTGAGTCAGCACATATAATTCTTCATACACGCAGGAACTAGCTCTGCTGCAGAAGAAAATACCATTTTCACAATAACTTTTCACAGTGGAACTGTGCCTTAAATCAAACAAGCAAGTACTGAGTCAGCTCAGTGGCAGAGCAACAACAATTTGATCTGCTACGTGGCAAGCTTTGGTTTGGAGATACTAAACAATTCTTCATCCCAGGCCCCAGGCTTGTAAGTATGATAGAAGATGATGCAATGTGTTCAGACTCTGGGGAAAAACCGAACAGTCATACCACTCTTGAGAAACCCTTTGTGCAGAAAAATTTATTGTGTGCCCCCAGGTGCAAAGGCTATGGATGAAATGCAACTCAATAAAGACAAGCCAAGGTGTTTCAGGAGAGCTAATGAACATTTTGTTATTTGCACTTAGTCAGATACAGCAACATTTCCACACTGAGCAAGGAGACCGCAATCATGTGAGTATGACTTCCGTGTGATAACAAATGCTCCCAGAGTTTTTTTAAGCCCCATGCTTTGTTTTTGTTTGGTACAAAGATGATTTTATTAATTCATTCTCCCACCTTTATGCTTCCCCTCTTTAGTTCTTTTTGTTCTTCTTTTTGAGACGAGCAGTATTTTCCCTTATGAGGGTTGCCTATCTTGTAAGTAGGGTAGTAGCTTTACATTTTCTGCATAGCAAGTATGCACGGTCTTGCATACTCTTTAGTTCCCACTCTATAAAATGGCAAAAAAGTCCAGTACACCAATATTACAATTCATGTGTTCTGTTTGCTTTCTGCATTCAAGTGCAGCTGATGAAAGATATAAAAGAAATGGCTAACGTCTTATTGCCCACAGACAGACTATCAGCATGAGCACTAGGAATTCATAACACCTATGGGTAGAAGTGTTGCATACATGCAATGAGATAGGAGAGAATATTTTCAAGGAGTGCCCCTTACAGCACCCAGTCAAGCTTCTGAAAGGATTATTCATTATAAACCATGCTGGCTTGATAATGAATTCTGATAGAGGACATGATGTTAATTCAGCTATTCCTTTCTCTTTTACTCTTGGATTTAGCAAAAATAAAAAAAAAAAATTTAGCTTCTGAGTACTTCTGTGATCTGATTTCTTACACCCTGCAGGGGACAGCATTGGGTAAAGAAAAGTAGAAATCATATGATAAAGAAGCATTTGCTTTCAATTATGAAATTGTACTTTGTTAATTGAGACACAAAAAATATTTTACTCTTTTTTTTTTTTTCTTTTTCAGGTTGTCACAATTCCTCCCTCACCTGCCATATCTCTTCACCCTTAAACTCTTCTGAATTATTAATCAAAATTATTTTGGTTACATAGTTCATTCTGCTATCAGTGGTGGGAAAGATTCCCTATAATTTGTAGTCAGCATTATTAGGGAGTAAGAAACGCTGTACAGTATTGCAATAACTTTAGGACTTTCTTCTCATGACAGGCTGTGCAACACCGTTTTTCAGCAGCTATGTTGAATCCTCCCTGTGGTGCCAACATCAGTATCAGTTTGCAGGGGAAAAAATTGCTTTCATGCTATCATCTTTCATTAACATATATGTGTATGACACAGACACACATACAGGTATTGTGTCTGTAAATGTCCATGTAAATGCAAGCCAAAGTGTTTGCTTTTCTTTTCCTCAGCCACTGTTGCAAAAATGTGTTTTCTCCCCAACAAATAAGCCTATCAGTATTTAAAACTGATATTGCAAAGGTATATGGTAGCCTTGTTTGTTTTGGACAGATGCAAAGAAGTATCTCTGAACTTCTGCCAGTGATCAAAGGAACTGATGATGTAGAACAGATTCATGGGCCATGTCCTATCAGCCCGCACTTTACCCGTCATCCATCATCCAAACCCTAAGCCTTTTTCTGAGTGATGATTGCACCCTAAACACATAAAATTAATCACCACTCTAGCCTGGCCAGGTGTCTTGCCTCCAGAAATTATCTCATTGCAGCAAAAGAACTGCTAGAATCTGATATCTGTACTGTAATTTAATTTAAAGAATAGTGCATAGTAACACTAAGATTGATTTACATATCTGAAAAGTTTCTTGTTTCACAAAGCCAATATAAATTCTTGGGGAAATATGTAATTGGGGGGCAAAAAAAAAAAAAAAGAAAAGAAAAGAAAAAAAGGTTGATCGTAAATCAGAGCATCTGAATATTTATCAGTTTCTGGAATTTTCAGTTGGTGCTTCCTACCATGACTGTAACTTAACATAAGTTTAAAAATGCAATTTGCAAAACTAGATAGGCCAGGTATTGAAGCAGTATAAATTAAACGTTGGACTCACACCTAAGTGAAACAGTAGCTCTAAGAGACTATACTTCACATAATGTAAACAGTATCCATTTTGTTTTTCAGAGGCCTCATAATTTTTCTGTCTACATATTACTTCTTTCCCCTCTCCAAAAAAAAAAAAAAAAAAAAAAAGAAGAGAAATTGAACAGCAGAAATTGAAACCATTCTATGCATCTCAGTGCCTAATAAACTAGTCAAATATACACCGCATTTGTGAAATGCAGAATTAAAGAGATGCAGGCCCTGATGGACTTCAGCTGCTCCTCCACACCCGAGCTCCCCATTTCCCACACAGCACACACGCAGAGCGTGCCTGTGTTTTACACAAGTAGGAACAATTATAAGTACGAACCTGAAAATAATCTCCACCTAATGATAAATGGAAATAACAGCCTATTTCCAATATGCGTATTAACAAGAAGAGAAGAGTTGGTTCTTCACTAGAAATATATGGCCTTAGTCACAGGAAAATTCTGCTAGAGTTCTGCTTCACTTCTGGATTAACCGCAAATCCTAATAATTTGCTTTTAATTGGGAGCTTAGCTGTTATATTAAATTATCATAGGAAAGCAAATGTGCCCGAAAGATGTATTATTAAAATAAAAATAACACAATATCCTGGTTTAAAAAAAAAAAAATCTTACTTACTGTAGAACCAACAAAAAAGAAAGCATCTAAAAAATAAATCTTAATAAACAGGAGTCAAAAAAAAAAGGGGGGGGGGCATTTAATTACCTTAATTCAAACAACATTATTACTGCAGAATTCAGCTGTAATGCTTTTACATAATGTGCCTTCCCCTGACTGAGGGCTCTGCATATTTGGGGCACATATTTTCCTCCCTGCTTTGTTATAAACGTGCATGTCTCACTGTCTTGCTGTTTATAATAAATACCACCACATAGAATATAATGCAAAACAAAAGGAAACAGGGCATCTTTGTGGTCTCTCATATCAATATTAGCATACTTTTCTGTCTTCTGTGTTCAGTGATCTTCAAAAACCAAGAGGTGTATTAAGCATGTGAAATCACCTGGGTTTTCTTACCTAAATCGTGAAAGTAAGTCTCCATAATGCAGAATTACACAAAG
>NC_072028.1:17357500-17392500 GCF_027791375.1 Indicator indicator
AGCCCTTTTCATCAGATCAAACCAATGAGATGCTTGAAGAAAAGGATGGGAAAATTAATGACTACAATGAAATATTTGCATTTTTTCCAGGCCTGGAAAAAACAATGAACAAGAGATGTGACAACCTCAATTATTTGGTGATGCTAAGAGCTCTGAGACAGCTCCTGCTGGAAAGAGCTGTTGGGAAGCCTGGGGGTGTCAAGTCGGCTAGAAAAATGGCAGGTGACAAGGACAACACTTTCCTTTTTTTTTTTTTTTCTTCCATGCTACCCAGACCCACATAGCTTAGTTAAAAAGACAAATTGCAGCACTGTGTTTCTTCTTTAGGGAGGGGGAATCTGTCAGCTTTGAAACGCAATCTTCTCTGAATGTGGTGCTAGAGTGAAAATAATACTGGTAAAGGTTGTCTCTTGCAGGGATGACATAAATAAACAAATAAAATCCACTGGTGCTAATGCTCTTTAAAGGTAAGGAAAAGAGCACAGTCAAGAGTCCTATATGTGCTATATTTAGTAATGGAAATAATAGACATATGTGCACTTGTATAAAATATGTGCTATATTTAGTAATGGAAATAATAGACATATGAGCACTTGTATAAAACGTACACAAATAAATGCAAATGCAAAAAATTTAAAGTAGATGTTCCTGAGTGTGTGTGCATGCATATATGAAAATTACACAACACATGAATACACTGATTAAACATGACACTGAACTAACCTGCAGTAGCTGGACAATTTTACATATATATGGACTGCCTGCAGAGCAGCCAAAAATGCCTCGTGTCCTCCTGAAAGAAAATAAAGATAATTTAAAAGAGGGAAAGAAATCCCAAACTTTGAAAATGTGGCATACATATGATTACAATTATATGCATGAGAGCTCCTGTGCTGCTCCTTTGAAAACAAAAAGTGAAATAAAAGGGAAACAACATCTATAGCATTTTGGTTTTTCAAGACTACACTGCTGCTGCTACTACAACTACTAGTAATGGGAAGTGAGAGGGTTTAGCAAACAAAAATTGGGATAACTGAGCAGTGGTCAGGACACAGGGCTAGAAACCAGGGAATCCTTACTTCCACTACTCCCTGACCTTGAAAAAACTTAAACTTCAACTGCATCATGTATTAAAAACAGTTTAACAAAAAATTAAGAATTCCTAAGGTAATAATGCTTACCTACCTCATCAGACTAACATTAGTGATGTGCTTCGAGCATCTCGGATGTCACAAGAGCATAAATTATTTTTCTTCCCCACCTTCTGGTGAACTGTGCCTGCAAGGCCTGGGACGCCATCCCCACAGACAGGGTGGCTTCCCCACGATGCAACCTGTGAGCTGCCCACTCCCCAAGGAGCAGTGAGAACCTTCAAAGAGGAGCAAACCAGAAAAAAAGGTGCAACATCAAGAGCAATAGTTAATGCAATTGCCAAAAGGATGCACAGGAGCAAACTGACTTTCCTTGGAGGCCAAATTAAGATGCATCATCACATCAGCAGGCAAAGTGTCTGTTTTCAAATACTAAAACTCATTCCACTAATTGGTAAGTATACTCTATCTTGCTTGCTCCCTGTGTTGCCTGTGATACCACAGTTGCCATAGTAACTGTTTATTTCTCTCAAATTACAAAATAAACACATTCAAAGAAAACCAATAGTTTCCTTCTGAAGAACTTTCTGCCTGGAGTCCCTTATCACTTTATTTTACATTTTCACATTTAAATTGTCCGTAAGTAAGCATTATTTCTTCTTTGGGTTATTCATTATACTTATAGCAAGGCATTCAAAGACTTACAGTGTGGTACAACAAAACCATAAAATGAACAATTATAGTGTATTTTAGAAGCAAAAGACATTTGCTATATTTCTGGGAGACAACATACTGCAAGGATTGGAATGAGGCATAGGATGAACAACTAGCAGTGGCCTCCAGGAGGTCTGACCACTGCAGATGGAGTTGGGACACCCATCAAGTCAAGCTGCCCACACCCACTAACTTTTAATCATGGAATATACAGTTTTCCTATGGATTTTTTCCCTGCCAATTGTACAGGAAGTTCTTTATGATTTTTACCAATATATTGAAGCAGGCAGGAGTTTGGAGAGGTCAAGGTGTGAGCTATTTTGTCAGCAAACCCAGGAAAACCATTTACATATACTTTATTGTGCATATTCTCATTCATGAAGCACAAAAATACTTGTATCTTGGCCTGACTGCTTAGGATCTTCTCCTGCATCTTTGTATGAGCTCCATAACTGAAAATCCCCTCCATTTGCAGCTGCAAATGCCCAGACAGGAATATCCAGATCCCAAGGAATGCTGGCTTAAGAGAAGATGGAGAAAAGCATGACAATGTGAACGGTACAATTTATTGTCCTATGAGTTAATAAGGCTCTGGACTAATTAAACTACTGTTTTTCCACCTTGCCATTCTTCTTGTGTGGCTGAGCAAATTAATTCTGCCTGTTCTTGGAGACTGCACATTTGCTGCATTAACTTTGCCTGAAGTTCTCATATGCAGAGTAGATGGGATTATAATATAAGTAAATGTTAATGTAAATGGACACCTGCCACCCTTGAAACATTACATTTACTGTTTGGTAAATAGTCTTTTATTCTTTAACATAGAAGTCAGTTACACCATGGCATTGACTGAATCAGACAACAAATAAGATTTAAGTGTATCCAATATTTTTAGGGAAAACGTCTATGTCAAACAGATTAAATGTCTTGGCACTGGTTCCAGTGCAGGATTTTGTGCTCAGCAGCTGGCATTTCAAGACTTAAAATTTCCAGTACATTAACCTGACTGTGGAAGGGGTTTACAGTAACTATGTGGGACTTCCAGGCAGTCTATCAATGCAAAACTATGATCGTTGTCTGCACTGGGACTGAACTCTCTGTAAAGCCTGCCTGAGTTTGTTTAGCACACACATCTAATTTTGCAGCCAAGAAGTCACATTCAGCAGAAGTACCTACCATAAAGTGCATATCAGAAATAGCATAAATATTTGCTGGATTAGCCATTGTCTTCATAAGCATGCTACCAGTGTAGGCTGAGATCTGGCAACAAATCTGTGTATAAATTGACCCCTGTACCTCAGCTCAACTTCAATATCTTCTAATCCCTCTTCACCAAACAAATTGCATCAACTATGCCTGCATTTAGCCAACTGCAGTTCACATTGTTTTTGTTCCTTCTCATAAGTTCTTCCAACAGATTAAATGGGGCAGCACTGAACTAACGGCTCTTGGCTGAGGTGGGTAGGCATAATTTGATTAGTATAGATTCTGGAATTGGTAAGTACTGTATCAGTATCCTCCCTGGAAAATAGGTGACATGTCATGGGATATTAAGTATGGCCATTTAATGTAAAAACTCAGATAATACATGAGTTAAATGGAGAAAATGAGAGAAAGCTTTTAAGCATTCTCCCAAGACAGATTGCAGAATAATATTATTGTACACGCAAGTAGTGCTGATTGACACAGTCAGAAGGCCATTATACTAGTAGGGTATAAAATCATTATAGCAAAAAGCATTTCAGAGCTGCAGAGTGATAGCACCAACATATAATGAATTATCAATAAAGAAGTGGTGATTCAGTTACATTACATATGAATAGAAAGCTTCCTGTTATATAATTTAAACCTGCCAGCCTGACAAGTGACTTGAATATTCAATTCCTTTTCCAGGTGTATGAATCACCCCTTTAACTTTACCAGATTCTGTGACTTTTGTAGGATAGGCCAGAAACTGAACTACAGTAAGCAGCGTTCTTAAAGAAAGATTGGTTGAGCAGATTTCAACGAGGTAGCCTCTGGGGAGGCTCTGTTTGAGCACTCAAGGAAACAACCTTTAAGATGCTGCTATTAAGTAAATATTTCTTCCTGTTGATGGTATATAATCACAAAGTACAGTCTTTCAGCAAGTCAGTGCCACCAGTACTATACAGTTTTCATTCTGTTTTACTGCAAAGTCCTTGAAGTTTATATTGTTGCAAACTACCATTAGTGATGAAGCCCTGAGAAGCCCTATCAGGCTCAAAACCCTGTATTTTTGAGGCTATGCTCCTGCAGGAGGCTCGTCTTGGACCCTGGACCAGCTCCTCTGAAGCAAACTGCAGCATGCCAATTAACTGTTGCAACATGGTCCCAGGGAGGACTAGGATCTTTGGGAACACTACAAGTCACCTTTTCCTTTTAAATTATTATTTAGTATTTTGCAGTGTTCAAAGATAACTGTGCTGGAAACTGAAGAGTAATTAACTTGCAAATCTGGGGAAACTGGAGGGTTAGGTTTGAATCAAAGTTAAAATCAACAAACAAGAAAGACTGATAATTTGCAAACGATCCAGCTGCGATAAATATAATATTATCCAGCCCACATTCTGCAATGAAATATATCCACTGCACTGCAAAACACAAGCATTTAAAAGTTGTCAGTAGTTCTAAACCTGCCTCTCAGCATTGTTAAGCTTTTGCATGTTTATGTTACATTTTCAAACTGTTTTTTTTTTAATAAATGGAAATTGAGTCTTATAAAATAGTGTGATTTTATAAAATTATACATATACAATATGCATATCATAAAATATACTATTATAAAATCATGTGATTGTATAGATATACTACAGTATAGGAATTTAATACTACATAGATATATAGAGAGACAGATAGAGATATATACATACAGAGACACTATTATATCCTAGTATTAGCAACACTCCAAGAAAACTGGCAATATTAATAAAACTGTTCCAGTAAGCTTTTCTTCAAGTTGTTGTCTGGATAAACTGCTTTTACAACATCTTTCTACTTCCTATATTTGCCCAAATACGATGGTCAGTTACTTCAGAAGCCCTCAGGATTCATTTCAGTCATTTCACCTTCTGTTTACCACCTTTCCTTTCTCTCCTCCCTTAAGGATGAATCTACAAATGACAGACAAACACCTTCTCTTGCTTTGTACTGAACCTGTTAGAAGCCTGTAGTGATGTTCCTTTTTACTGTGCTGAATGCCCTTGGGGCTAAAAGCAGCTCAGAAATCTAATCCCAGGCCGAGAGCTGGTAGTTAGATTGCAGCTTGAAAAGACCTTAAAGGAGGCAACAGAAACATGGATTACTGCCTCACCACCACTAATTAGCTGATGAAACTTCAGGAAAAGAACTAGTGGACATTTATGTGAATTTGCACTGCCTCCAAAGACCAGTGGTGTACAGGAATTTCAGTTTCCAAGTGTAAGAAGCAAATCTTTCTTCACACAGCCAGGATTCTGTTGATCACAGAGCTGGCTTGTGCCATGTTTAAGTGTCTATTCTTATCTGTTTTAAAGATTAAATAATTTTTGAGACAGGGCTCAACAGGGCTCTGGGCAACCTGATCTAGTTGAGGATGCCCCTGCTTACTGCAGAAGGGATTAGACGTGACCTTTGGAGGTCCCTTCCAACCTAGACCATTCCATGATTCTATATAGTTTGGGTAAAAGAAAGGTTTGTGAGTGCATGACCTGGCAGTCAGAAACAACCAAATGCTAGTACTGGCTCTAAAATCAACTCCTGGGCAAATCACAGTAATCTTGGGCAAACTAAAACGTCCCTGTCTCAGTGTTCCTGACTTTCAGGCAGAGGTAAAGCTAGCTGCTCACCACAAGGATGCTGTAAAAATTAATTAGCAAAATGGCTATAAAGCACTGAGGATGACAACTGTGCTAAGAGCTAAGCATTGTAAGGAATGCTATTTAATGCATCTTTAAAAATCAAATTATATTTTTTCCTTTAATAAATGAATTACACAATGACTTTAAGAAATGACAAAGTAATTTGAAGTAAATGACCACCCTGTAAAATTGAAACATACCCTAAAATGTGGTTATTATAGAATAACCACACACCCTGGTAGTTAGCACTGCTTCAGTTGTGTATAACCTTAACATAGTAGTGTATTATTAAGTGCAGGAGGATCAGCAATTATAAAAGAGAGAGCAAGTGCTGATGCATGTTAAATACATGTTACCTCTTTGGCATCAGCAGACTTGGTGCATCTATTCCTGGCAATAAAAAGCATGCTGGGCAAATTCAACTTGTGGCACAAAAGGATTAATTAGGGTACAGCTAATACAAGCAGTGTTTAGACATGAATCAAGACATTTAGGACATGGGGCTTATGGTGCACTGAATAATTGCCAACACCACAAAAGAAAAAAAAAAAAAGACATGAACTAATTTCACATTTATGAGAAGCAGAAAGTTTTATCCCAGCTTCTGCTAGGCAGAGAATTACGCACTGCAGGTTTCTTTTAAAATACTTCATGTTACCACTCAAAATGTTTTCTTGTGTTTATGCTAGCCCTCCCTCATTGTATTTAAATGTGAGTATTTTCCAGATAAAAGGACCTATTTGATAGCTAAAAACAAGAGGTACCTGCTCCCTCAAATAAAGCAGACTTTAAAGACTTTCCTCCCTTATGTGCTGTTCTAGGTCAGAAACTCAACTCCTATACCTCATGTGATTTGGATTTCTGTTATGCTTTTTTCTTGAAGGAACATTTAATATCAACGGGTAAGACAAGAGAGGAGACAGTTGGGAGGTTAGGAGGCTAGTGTGGATGAAGGAACTGTAGTTTAACTCAGAATATGACTGAAGCAATGCATGCATACAGCACAGCACAGTGCTGCACAAAGGTGTCCAAGCCCACTTGCTCAGGCACCAGAAGCTGGAGAATGCTGATCACACAACTCTTCCAGTTAACTCTTCTGCATGGTTAATTTATCCTGCTTTCTCTGAAAGAAGTAAAGGTAGCATGGTTGTCTTCTAACCTGTAGTGCCACATGGACAAAATCTTCCTTTTATCTGACTTACCTATCTGGAAGTGACTGGGATTCTCTGTCGTTCAGTGAAGCTGTAGGAAAAACTCTTTGCTCTGAAACAATAAATACATTTGCTAAAACATTCACAGTAGTGCTAAGAGCAAGAGTTCTCAAAGTTCTGTAACAGCACAGAGTAAGACAGCCAAAAGGAATTTGCTGAGTCCTAACTCCTGAGCCCAGCCCAGCCAGCAGAACCTGTCTTCAACCCACCAAAAGCTTCCTGTGTGAAAATTGTGTCCATTCACTCCACAAAACATGACAACTCATATATTCTATCTTTCTTAATATTTAGCATTTTTCTTACATGTATCTCATGGTAAAAACGTTTCAAGACATTTCTTGTGAAAATTTCCATTAAATTTATCCCAAATTAAACTAAAATGCATTCTAGAATTATTTTAAATATTTTATATATTTATGCTAGTCATCATTCATGAAAGTTGGAGGCCTTAAACAAAAAGTACTCTAAAGCAAAAAAAAAAAAAAAAAGAAACCAGTTCTAAATAATCATTCTTATACAAAGTGCTTCCTCAATTCCATATCATTGATCATATTCCATATTCAGCAGTCAAGTGTATGCCAAAGATTCCTCATTCTTCCAGGGAAAATGGAAGTCTTGCTCACTCTTTCACAGCCTGGAACAGTGTTCCACTCTTATACAGCCCAGCAGATGCAGCAGTGCATGCATCCAGCCAGTCATCAGAGCCAGTCCACCAAGGACTGTGACAGATGCAGTGCCTCTGAGCTCCCCTTCCACACAGGGGTCTCCAAATCACAGGATTTATATCTAAAGTTTTTCATCCTTAGCCATGATTTATTTTAAGCTAAATTAAACCTTATATTCAAATATTGGTTTTCATTAAACCACTTTATATTTTAATAATTCTCAATCTCCTTTTAATTAAACATACTAAAGACCAATTTTCATCTTTTATTCAGGAAGCTTAACTTTGCCAAGATCCTAAAACCCATGACACAGTAGGGCTGAGACTCCTCTGTTATTTTGATTCCTTCTCCTAGTTTTGCTTCCAAGCCCTGATTTTTGGAGAAATGAAAAATCAGCTCCTACAAGGCCTCACACTTTAGTCACTGCAAGTCAACATGGCATCCTAATGAGAAATCTCCCTTTCCTTTTCATCTCATGATGTGCTCCACTCCACCTGCCACTGCAAGGCTCTTACAGGATCATTTGTCGACCTTACACACCTATTATTTTCCAGCTCCTTTCCTCATTTTGAAAATCAAATTAATTTCATTAGGGACAGAATCAAAATTTGCCTAAAACACTGAGTAGATAGAATGTATTTATTGCCCTTGGTGAATCTCACCCAGCTCAACCAGTGTCTTCCAGGTTTCCATTCAATTAAGAGCAACATGCTTTTAAGGGCTCATTTAGTTAGCTCTGTATTTGTTGCACTTGAATTGCAATAATTAATAAAAGCCAAAATGTGTCACTATGAGACAACACAGAGCAGCAGCTAAAAAAAAAAGAAAAGTTCAGAAAACATTGCTTAGGAAAGACCAAAGTTATTAATGAAACTGGGTCAGTTTAGCAAACAATTTTTTTTTTCAGCAGGTTCTAAAGAGCAGTTTCTTAAAAAGCTGACCTGAAGCTGAAAAAAGATGAAAGCTTAAAAAAAGAAACATTTAATAAGAAAGAAACCAACCATTTCATGATGAGCTGACATCTCACTCATAACTTCTATGCATCTTCTGCTCTTTCACACAGACTCAGTGTGAAAACTGGGTTTACTGGTCAAGGGTGAATCTAACACGCTCTCCCGCTTTCACAGAAATCCTCTGGTTTCTCCCCTGTTTGGCTTCCGCTAATCTGATAAAATCAGAAATGTAGCTCCATTTCCTGCACTGTTTCTTCCTCGTTTCGGCTCCCTGCTGTTTGTTTCTAGGATATTCTCATCCCTGCTGGGTGTATATTTTACTCTCTTTAAGAAGAGTCCTGATCATGTTTCTTTTTCTCACACTATCTATTACTGACGCTTGCTATGGGAATCTCCCAGCCGGTGGTGAAACCCCAGTGCTTAGAGCATCTGGACAGTTATCATGAACTAATATAATCACTTCAGCAGCTCATGTTAACAGTGAGGGATTGGTTGCTTTTACTCCTTCACACTTCTTACAAGAAGAATGGGATTGAAAAAAAGCATCTTTCATGCCTGTAAAACGGACTGAAGTTAACAGTGGTGTAAACAAGAAGAAATCCCCTCAACTAAAGAAAAGAAAATGCTTGGCAAATGTAAGAGAAATATTTTCCCCTTAAATATATCTTTGTTTACTGGTGGGTTAATAGAGTGTGCCAAGAGAGAGAGGTGCAAGTTCATTTCTGTCCCCTCAGATGAAGAGCTCCATACGAACATGCAACTACAAAAGCAAGATTTATTTATTTTTGCAATGAAGTAAAACTGAGAGGTTGATAAACTCACCCTGCTGCCAGGTCAGGGATGCACCCTGCTGCCAGGTCAGGGATGCACCCTGCTCCTGCCCAATGCCAGGCAAGGTCACACAACCCATGGCATCCTCTGCCTGGAATTGCTGCCCCAGAGCTTGCCTAGTTGCCAGCAAATACTTCTCCAAAATGCAAATGAAGTCTGCAACCAGCCCAACTAGTCTAACAATGGACTTTAAAAGGGGAGGCTGATGGGCTTCTGATAAGTGTATTTATGATTAAATAGACTGCAAGAATGGACAGACCAACTTTCCTAATCTAAGAGGGCAAACATATTCCCAACCTCGTTTCCCCAAACCAGAAGAGATGGGTGTAGACAATAAAGACTACAACTAGCTTCTCTGTAAATGTGGGAACAATTCTCTGTACTGACAAATGACTGCTAACCTCCACAGCCAGATACCTCCCAGTGCAGTTATTACTAATCCCTACCTCAGTTTACTAACTAATGTTCTGATCTCCAGCCAAAAAAGGAACTTTGTTCTGCTAAGTCCTGCAAGAATGCTGTCCCATGTCACAAGTGGCCATCCAACAGGAAGACAAAAAAGAGAGAAAAAAAAAAAAAAGGCAGCTTTGGTTAAATATATATTGCTCCTACCATTCTGAGTCAACATCCCTTGAGGGGACTGAGGTTTTTATTCTCCTCCCCTTCTGCTACCTGTATGGGCAGCTCACATCTCTGCCTCAAAGCTGCATGGACATGCTGATGCAATACTGTACTTCATGGTCAGCAACACCTCTCCATTTCCAAACACAGCAGAGTAGACCCCAGCAACACCAATGCAAGGCTCATGAAGGCAGCAAGTTTTCTGTGTGCATGTGTAAGGTCTCTCTTTGCTAGAGAATGCCTAATATTCTACTTGTTCTGGAAAACTCCCCCAGGCAGCTACATGCTTGTGAAAAAGTCAATTGCCTCTGGGGCAATGTGCTCCTAGGCCCTGGATCTGTTTGCAAGTGTGCTTTGGAGGGGGAAGAAAGGCTTGTCACTGATCCCAGCACAGCTGGCAGGGCTGCAGCTGAGCTGTGAACGAGCTACAAATTAGTCCAATGTTTAAATACTTGCTTCTAAAGATAAAAGCTAAATAAGCCTCTCACACCAGATTTTCTTAAGGAATGGGTAGTGTCTCTAAGAATAACTGTAGCCTGTGCAGAACAGTCTTGGTTCACAAGAGCCACCTGACAGCACGACAGGAAGCTCTGTGCTGCAACATGATACTTTTAGAAGTGACTTCAGCACCTTGCTGGTTGCCATTTCCAGATATCATGGCATCCTCTGCACTGACAGAGTTCTCTGTAACTCACACCTATGGAGCTAGGTGCCCATCTGCTTCCTAAAGACATTAAGATGCCACCTAAAGCCCCAGCTACAGGAGCACTTTGACACGTTAGTGCTTTATGCTGTAACCTAGCATATAGCAACGTACCTTAGACAAGCGGTGTTGTGGCAGCTGGGTCTGGAGGGATGGATCTCCCCACACCAACAGGCAGCAGTCAGGGGCACTCAGGTTTCAGCAGAATAAGACAAAATGACCAGAAACGTCCTGTCAGGAGGAAAATGAGAACATAATCTATGCAATGCAGTCCTCAAGTGACTGTGATTGTTAACTGGTATTTTTTTTTTAAAGGAACTGCAAAACTGCTTAAATAGGAAAAAAAAAAAAATCAAAGGACCAGGAACAGAAGACCGAAGTTCACCAGTGGAATAAACATAGAATATAGACAACCCTCCTGGACAGATGTACAGCTTCTTCCTCACATGTTTTCCCTCTTTGTACTAATGTATTTGATTAAAGTTAGCATGCTTTCAGAAAAAAAGGGAGTTAAAAATAAAAACAGCACTGGGAGCAATGTTTAAAGTATATGGTTTATATGTCTGAAGATGTTTGTTTTGACTTCCTCTTACTGAGACAAAAATGAAAACTTCTAAGAATGTTTTATGAATTCTTGCCACACCAAACAACCTGTTCCAACTCAAGACATACCTCTGTAACAGTTTTTTCAGTATAAATAAAATGATGTCATATTGACAGAGGGAAGAGCAACACTTGGCTGTTTAATTTGGAAGATTGCTAAAAGTGATACATTTAACTCTTCTTGTCTAACAATGAAATGTTTTTATAGTTCACAATACCTAACACCCTTCTTCACATAAAAGAAGTCGTCCTGAGTTCCTGTTGAACTAATCCACATCCTATTCTTTTTCTGTGTATATTACAACATTAGGAAAGAAAAACTAAATATTAATCAAAATAAAATCCCATTTTCATCCAACTGCATGAGATGCATGAAACATTTTAAAGCATTTAGAGAAGTAAATTAGAAATCTAAACAGAACGCTTAAGAATACAAATGTTACAGATATGTCCCAGGTGCATCATGGACTCCTCCAGTTAACACAGTTTTCTCTATAATGTTATTTTCATCTGTTTGTGGGGCACAGGTAGCTCTTCCCATTGTGTAAATTTTGCATCTTACTTTTCCCCGTCCTCCCCGTTCACTGTTTCTTTCTTCCTCCTGTTGGTTTTGCTGTCAGTTTTTTCCCTTAACCTTCTGCCTTTCTTACACCATTCCTCTACTTGTATGGCTCACAGTTGTCCCCCGGAGCCTCTTATTTTCCTCTCCCCATGCTTTGCTTACACTGCAGCCTCCTGAAGGACAACAGGTATGCACAAAGCCCAATTCCTCATGGCAGCTTCAATGTGCAGCACACCTTCTCACCCACATATTCTAGTTCATAACATTATAGAATGTGTTGGTCTTTGGAAATGGTAACTTTGTTGGTAAGAAAACCTGTTCTGTCGGTGTGAGCTGAAATTCCCCCCCCCACCGACAATAACCAGGCTAGCCCAGTCTGGAAGCAAATGAAAAGCTGTATTTACAAGCAGAGTCTAAAATCTACAATGAAATGCAATGAATATGTACAAATATACAAAATTCACAACACTTACAAATATATACAATCAACAGAAAAACACAACCAAGCTCCCTTTGCTTCCCCCCCAAGGGGACCCTCCCAAAGGGGCCTCCCTCTCCCAGGAGCTTCCCCCCCAGACCCCCCTGGACAGAGAAGCAGAGTTAGTTAAGCAGAAAGTTGTTAACTTAGCTGCCAAGGTCAGTGTGTTATCTTCAGCCAGAAGAGAAGAAGAAACAGCAGCCAGACAGCCCAGCAACTGCCCCCACTGCCGAACGCAGAATGTGCAGAATGCCTACTTTGTTTTGGGTAATAGTTCTTAAACATTTCTATCTATCCAATGGAAGTGTTTAGAGCAATCGTTATTTTGCTTTCTTACACCCAATAGTGACTTATTTACATTCTTTCACTTTCTCTGTTCTGAACTTTGCAAGGAAAAATTAAAAAGACAGTTTCAAACCATCACACCTGTTCTTAAAGATTCTCCTCTCCAGAATATCAAATAAGCTAGGAGAGCTCTCCTGTGAGCACCCACGTGCTCTGATTACGTCTATACTATGTGGAAACAGTGAGACAGAAGCAGAAGAGCTGTGATGGAAAGCAAAGCCACATAGTTACTATTTTGCATCTGCAAGAGCAGCTGTCTTCTTCTTCAGTGAGATATAAAATGAAAGAATAAGGACAAGCACACATTTGCAAATACTGAAAGCACACAGACAAAGTTTACAATTTGAAAACATTAACTGACTAGCTTGCTAACGCAACAGCATTCAGAAAAATCCATTTTCACCAATATGGAATAAATTTGCACACTGTTGGCTGTCCTTAAACCCAGATCAAACCAACTCAGATGAGAATCCTGGGAAATCCACCAATATGGAATAAATTTGCACACTATTGGCTGTCCTTAAACCCAGATCAAACCAACTCAGATGAGAATCCTGAGAAATCCTGACAATGTAGTCAACTACTAGTTAACATTCTCATTTTTAATAAGAATTCTTTTTAATAAGAACTCAACATGACTGAGTTCTATTAAAGATGTACATAGCCAGCAATAAGTATGAGAACACCAGAAGTTTAAGTTTAGTAACTTCCTTGCCATTGTACTCCATGTCTTTCTAGCCATGCCCAGAAGAATCTGTTTGAAGGAGGAATAGTAGTATAGTTTTCAAAGCTTATTCAATCATTTCCCTTTCCACTTCCATTGTAAACTTCAGCTTTGTCCTGAGAGTGCAAATGTCAGCAGGAAGCTCATAGTACTCATGCAGTACAAAGGGCCACAGGATAATACTTCTTCATGAGAGAGATGATAGGGCCATAGTCATAGTTTAAATGGGCTACCCATCCCAACTCTGGGATGATTAAAAACTGGGGTGTTTGCTAATAAAACTTTTATTACATAGAGATAATTCATATTTGGGTTAAAAGCATTCGGATTATTTTCTTTAAAGGGCCATATGCAGCAGCTTTCCACTTCAGCCAGTTCCCCCATGTGAAAATATGTTGACTTCATGTTGAACAGGCAAAGTAGTATGCGACCAAGGGCTTGGCATGACTTTTCTGGTATTATCAGATAACTGATGCTCTGAGAAACTATCTGAATAGGTAGAAGAGTCAACTGAAGACCACAGATTTAAAGAGCTGCCATTTGAAAACGTGCCAGGAGTACACCATTTATTCTACAAAGAACTAAAGTGAGTGCTTGAGCACCACTGAGATTCTGCACAAAGTTTGCGTCACATGTTTCATTCAATAAGGCAATCAAGATGATTAGGGAGTGTAGGAAAGGCTCATTAATGGGCATAGCAGACATTGAGTCAGCCTTTCATTTATAACGAGTGCATCCAGACAGTTTTCATTTATTGGGTTTTTAATTTAAAGAAGTGGAATTTATGTGGACAGAGACACACCCATGGATTGTACAACTTGTTCTGGCTTAAAAGCTGCCACTAGCATTATTGAAGTGAGTGGTACTGGCAAAATAGAAAGAAATTAAGTCAGAAAGAAAGACAGAAAAGACAGAAAGACAAGAAAGACAGAAAGACACGAAAGACAAATACATGAAAGACAAAGACATGAAATACGGAAAGACAGAAAGAAAGAGAAAGACAGAAAGAGAAAGAAAGTGAGAGAAAGAAAGAAAAAAAAGAAAGGAAAGAAAGTGCTTCACAGTTGGTATGCTTGCTTTAGTTAGCTCTCTTACTTTAGCTCCTTTACTTTAGGTCCTTAATAACAGAGTAAGAATTTAGCTAGGGATTTTATTCTTAAGATGCTGAACAGCACACCAAAGAATACTCAGGAGTACATCTTTAGCTTCAAAGACAGAGAAATTTTGAATACTGATCACTGGCATTTGGGAAGAACCAGAGTTACAGAAAGCAGAGACAAACCTGATGGAAATGCATGTGATTGGCAACAAGTGTGGCTGAGGTTGCAGAACAGCACCCTTTTAATGAGAATAAGGAGTGAGATTTGCTATTCTGTCCATTTCAGCCAAACAACAGCTGTTATCTCAGGATTCACAGTTACCACTAAATGGGAGATCCCTCTTTCCTATCCCCTGCAATGCAGATGTAAACTGAAAATGTGGTGTTTCTCATTTCATAGCACATATATGTTTCACTGTGCACACACCTAAGCATGCCCAAGATCTCCTTTCTGTTTCCATAACTTGACTACAGGCACTACAGACTTAAAGAAGTAAATAGAAAAAAATTCTCTATCAAAACTGACCAACCACCCCCAACACACACCCTATAGCTACAGAAAACTGGGAAATGTAAGTCTTGTATTTAAATGCAGTACTTATAAGAACAAAAGCTAAGTGAACCACAAAGGAAAACAAAACAAACCCAACAAATAGATCCTCAAAGCTATGCCTCTTTGACAATAAAATGTGATCTTCAGATTCTCAGTACTGCATATCATTGTTCCTGATATTTGAACTGGAATTTTCCAGAAATTATTCCTTCATCTGGTGCCAACCTCCTGTCACAGTATAGTATAGCCCTTTCCTGAGCACCCCACATAGAAACACAGAAACATAGAACGGTGCAGGACAGAAGGGACCTCCAAAGGTCATCTAGTCCAACCTCCCCACAGTCAGCAGGGACATCCTCAACTAGACCAGGCTGCCCAGGGCCTCAATAAGCTTTACCTTGAATATTTTCAGGGAAGGGGCCTCAACCACCTCCCTGGGCAACCTGTTCCAATGTTCCACCACCCTCAGAGTAAATAACTTCTTTTTGATATCCAATCTAAATCTGCCCTTCTCCAATTTGAAGCCATTGCCCCTCTTCCTGTCACTGCAGGCATTTGTAAACAGTCTGTCTCCAGGCCCCCTTCAGGTACTAGAAGGTTGCTATTAGGTCTTCCTGGAACCTCCTTTTCTCCAGACTGAACAACCCCAGCTCCCTCAGCCTGTCCTTGTAGCAAAGGTGCTCCAACCCCCTGATCATTTTTTCCTGGCCCTCCTCTGGACCCTCTCTATCAGGTCCATGTCCTTCCTATATTGAGGGCTCCAGACCCTGTACACAGTACTCCAGGTGAGGTCTCACCAGAGCAAAGGGGCAGAATCACCTCACATAGTGAGATAGGGTGCCTTGGTAGCACCTCCTAGTTTTAAAGCACCAAACTTTTGTTTGCCCTCATTTCTCAGTCCCAAAGGGCACAGGAGAACAGTCTAATTGTGGAGATTCTCTAGCATCACTCTTCTCTAGCATCTCTCTTCCAGAGCATCATGAGAAAAACACACACACTTTGATAAGACAGGAATTTAATGTCATTGACGTCACAATGTATATCAGCAAACAGTGAAGGACTACTTCAAGGCTTAATGATTCAACTTTTCAGACTTAGAATTTGGACCTATGCTAAAACCAGCCAGAAACATCTCCAAGAATCATACACAATACTTGGCCATCTGAATACTGTGGAGGAACAGCAGATGCAGCTCCTGTGCTACAGCTGGACAATCAAGAAAGTGCTGAATTTGCCAGCCATGGCATACAGATTCCACCAAACAGGAAGATCGTGGCTGAAGGTGGGCATGTCTCCTCACTCTCATTTCTCTGTGCACACCAAAGCTCCTCTTGAGCTCTCCTCAATTGACTGAATCTAACAAAGGATTGTTTACAAACCTCTCTTTGAAGGCTGACCATTATGGGTCAGGGCAGGAGTTGGTATTGCAGGAAGAGACAAAGACCAGAGGGAACCACCAGTGAGTGGGGAGGGCTCTGGCTCACTCTGCAGGCAGAGGCTGAGCAGTAGCCCATTTTGTTATTGCTCAGCCCTGTCACACGCCCTTCGGACTCTCTAATTTATCTATGGAAGGAGGCACAAGTAGAGGACCATAAAGATCTGTACAGCACAGGTGGCACAGTGGTATATGACAGGAGCTCTCCCTCCCCCTGGTAGCTCAGTATCTCCTCATGATGGAATGGGAGTGTTTTATTTTTGTTTTTCTTTCCATTAGAGGATGACCTTTGCTCCAACTAGGTTGATCTGCTATGGAGCCAACATCCGCCAGCTTCCAGGCCTTGTGTTTCCTGAACAGCAGCAGATACTTTCTGCTGTTCCAAGTCTCCTTATTTAATCATGCCTCCATAAATCAAAACCAAAACTGACTTAACAAACATTTGGGTGAGAACTCAGAGCAGCTGAAGAGTGACCGAGACTGATTCATCGCCTGATGCAATTTCAAACAGTTCAATTGTAAACACAGTTGAGCTCATTGCTGTGTTAACACCCCCTCTAAAAAGAAATCCCAACTGAAAGATTCTTAATTGCAAATACATTGCTGTGAAAACGACACTAAATGCCAAATGGAAGACGTATAGAGGAGCATATTTCTTTTGGAAACTGACCAAATGAACATCTGGCTGCTGGGTTATCTGGAAAAATCCATCAGAGGATAATGACAGCATTATTAGATGTACCACCGTAATGAATAGTATGTTTCAATGGGTTTAAACATGCAAAGTGCTGAACACTACTAGGAGAGGCATTCTCAGATCCCACCTAGTTCAGTGAAGAGTGAACCACTGATTATTGGAAAGATATTCCAGGGGAAGGACAACACATTGCTCTTACACTGATAATCGTTCACTGCAGGCCAGCTTTAGATAGCAGGACACAACAGAAGGACATCTGGTCTGACCCTGTGTTTATTACCTTTCAAAATGTTTTAAAATTATCAATGATGACTTTTAAAGATAAACTCTGAAGATGAACGTGGGAAAAAAAAAAAAAAACAGAATTTCAGGCTGGTCCTGCTGCAGAAAGAGTAGAAACTGCTCTGCTGTAGTTTGGGGCTACATTTTGGGCTGGGTTTTTTTAATGAAGCTGATGGATGCCCATGTAAATGTGGACTTTCAAGCACGTATAGTAAATGGGTGGTAATGGTGAATTTCAACAAGAAATCAAGATTTCAAACATGTAATATAATCACTATGTTGTGGGAAGCATGACTGCTATACAATATACAGCTTTTATACTAGAACCATGGAGTTTATTTAACAGCTAAGTTATGGCTCCAGTACAACATCACTGAAATGCCACTGAAAAAATTCACTCACAAAGACAATTCATCTGCAGTGAAAATTCCACCTCAATAAATTCCTTGTTGGTACCTCTGCAATGTAGGTACAGACTAACACAACCACTGAAATACTAGTGGAGGGGAGCTCCTAAGCTTTCTGCTCCAATCTCCCCCAGAACTGTCATGGACAACAGATGAGCCATGACTTTGTCTAGATGACTCTTCAGAACCTCCAAAGGCTCTCTGGCCAACCTCTTTCAGTATTGCTATACCTTCCCATGTGAAACATTTCTCTTAACATGCACTTCTTGAATCTTCCCAAGGCATCTCTTGTGGTTGTTGCCACGTTCTAGATTGTTCACCACTAAGCAGTTTGGATCTGCCCTCTCCTCCACATGGCAGAGGTAGAAAGGTGAGAAGTGACACACAGCAAAATCCTTCAACACACATCATCCCTCAACAACTCTTCATCTATGATACAGCTAAAAATCTTTGAAGCAACAAGACTTTTCTACTCGTGCTCCAAACTGCTCTGCTACTCTGAAGCATACCTGGAAAACATTCCCATAAATTATGCAAATAAGAGATTTAGGTAATATTAATAAATGAAGAAAAGGAAGCAAATGTTTTCCTCAGTTCAGCATAAGAAACATTTAGATATAGGTTTCATTACATATTTTTAACATAAAGTGCATCTGAGGATCCACTTTACAATATGCTAAAAACATGACTTTAGATCACTAATAGCAAATAAAAAAAGCACAAGATGCAAAGAGACATTGTGGAAGAAACTCACTCTGCCATCCTATTTTTACAGCTCATTCCAAAAAAATGTGTCAGCAGCCTTTATGCCAGATCAGACACTGTTTGTCCTACCAGAGCCAGCACAAACTACATATTGTAAGATAACCCAAGAATATACAGAGATGTAGTCATGTGCCTTCCCTTCATCCATATCAAATATACACCCCTAGTGCTTTGATAACACATAGATCAGATATTAACATGCAGGAAACCACAGCCCACATTGTCAGACAACTGCATAACGCAGCCAGGTGATCTTACAGACACTTGACTGTACCTGCACAAAACCTCCGACATCTGTGGAATGTGCCTTGCAAATGTGCTGAATCCAGAAACTCAGAAGAACACACAGACCTTTTACCACTCACTCTCAGAACAGATTTTTGATAATATTGAAGTTGTGGATAGTTTCTTACAGTGTCAAGTATTGTTAATCAAATGAAAGTTTGCTAAATGTTTAGGATAGCTTATGGGTTGCTCTCTCTCCACATAAACAATTTAAAATGTCTTATTTGATTATAGAGAAGTCAGCTCAACATGCAGTTGTGTCATTCAGCAAGCAATTCAAAACAATTACAGCTAAGTGGTTTGCACAATCTGTATTTAGTGATTCTTACTTCAAAATACTTAGACTCTAGATCTGTCCTTAAAGTATTCTTAAAAAGATTGGCAAGTATGCCTATATGTAAAATATGATAACCCTATGTTAATTCTCCTCCTTACCACTCTGTAGATGTCTGGGAACAAACCACTGTAAGTGTTAAGCTTGCTTGAGTTTGCACTGCATTTATATTCATTAACCAGACTATTAGTGAGAGCATTTTGGAATTCTATGACTTTTCTGGTAGTTGTGTATGTACTTTCACTGGCTGCATTATTTATTTGTGTGCATGTCCATCTACCCATCCATCCATCTTCTGCACACATGCAGATCAATATGTGTGTCTGTATATTTATGTCTTTCACCATTCTCAAGATGTTCAGTCTAGTTCTCTGGCACCAACTCTGGGAAACTACTGCTTTAGCTAATGCCCTTATGACTGAAAACAGAGCTCAATGCATCACAGACAGGAACCAAGGCAGAAAAGTAGAACAAACAGATGGAGGTGTAAAATAGGGAAGCATTTATGCTAAATTCGAGAAAAATAAAGGGATTAAGGGGATGTCACAGACTAGATGAGTTAAGAAGGGGATTTCTTCTGAAGAGGGGAATATTTCTCTTGTAGAATAGAAATCTATCATGTATTCTAACTGGGGTTAATTCTGACATCTAGAACAAATCTAAATCTTAAAACCAAGATTAAGAGTTGGCTAGTGGTGCCTATTATATCTGTCAACTGTTTTACAAACCAAGGAGAAAATATTTTATGTTTGGATTCAGCCAATACAATAACAATATTTATAGGCTGTCTTGGGAGCAATAATAATTTTACATGGTTTTCAGTATTCAACAGAGTATTTACAGGGATTTGAATTATTGTAACATGTTGAGATTGTTTTTCCCATCCTCTTTCTGAGATCCTGGATTAAGGAGCCGATCTCCCTTCTCCTCTCTGTCAGTCTGCTACATAAACTGTGAGTTTGTAGGGCTATCCAGTGAAGCAATTCTTTCCCTAAACCTTTTGAGCTGTGTTGCCTCTGTTGTATTCTCACTCAGCTGAGGACATTCATGCTCCAGATCTGACATCTGATTGTTGTGTTGGTCTAACACATGCCTACTGTCCTAATGTTTTTATCTAAGGGGTCTGACCACTGGCAAATATCTACACCTCTATTTTACACCAAACCAGAGCACTCAAGTTTGATAAAGAAAGTCCTGTGGACATGGTGATATCATGAAACACAAACTGCCTTGTGTTTAAATCAATGATTGAGCTCCTAGAGTACTGAATATTTCAAAGAGAAAGTGGCTAGTGTGTGGAGGGAGCTCTGCTACTACTTCATCCCACAGGCACATGTAGCAACAGAGCTTACACACAAACTCAAAAGTTATGCCAATATCCATAAAAAAGAACCATATTGTTACAGAATAGCTTTTAATCTGATCCCATGCTTAACACATCTATATAAATCTCTAGTGCTACTAGCATAAACATCTCAGAAAACAAGTTATTTTTTGCTAAGTAAATAACTCTTTCCTTCTCACCTGTCAGGTGTAAGTGAAAAACAGAAGCAGAATCACACATGCTGAATGAGATGATTTGGGTTGCACTGTCAAACTCATCACTAACTTCTTGTTTGACTTGAAAGCAGTCACTCAGTTCTGAGGTGTTCCCTGCACATGGAAATCCTGCTGGATGGCATTTTAATGGGAGCAGTGCTGGGTTTGCTGTAAAAAACCTGCTCTGAAATTGCAGGGAAAGGGTAAGATTTGCTCAGGATGTATTTACTACAGGGTATTGCATACCTAATACCTGGAAGGTAACAAAAGGAGAGAGAAACTATAAAACTGCAGCAAACTGAGTCTAATGATAGGGACTCTAGTGATGTTAGAGAGAAAGCACCAGCGTTACTACCTGCACAGCACAAATGCAATGGGGGAATCCAGAGTATTTACAGCTGTTCATCAAACAGTAAAGCCTCATTGCACTCCACTTGGCAGAGAAACAATTCCACTTGCACTTCTCATGATTCTTTTATTGTTGACTTGGATTTAGCAGAGTATACTAACATTTCTGCCCTCACGAAGGCGTGAGCCTGGAACGTTGGCATATTTTGTGAGTATAATTTGCTTTTTTGTTCTGGTTGGAATGCAGAGCAGTGCAACGTTACTGCTTGGGTGAACACCTGTAGTTAGAAAACACTGGTTTGCTCAGAGGGTCCGAAGCATGCCAAACTGTTCCCTGGAAGGAGATTTGAAAAACAAACATTAAAAAATATTTTTTTTTAAAATCCTTCTGTGCACAAAAAGCAATAGAAAGGCAGGCCTGAAACTATTGCTTCAATGCCAGAAGTCAAAATGACAAAATCAAGAATTTCAGTCTCTTGAGGGTGAATTTCAGCTTTGTCTGTAGGACAAACTAAGGATCCAGTTCCTCAAAGCATGAAAACATATGCTTATCCCAGTTTCTCAAAGTACTAAATTGCATAAAAATCAATGAGATCTGTGCAAGGAATGATACTGAAACTCTTCTTTGAGATGGATTGTTTTTACTTTTATGGGGAAATGACATATGGAAATGAAAAGTTTGTCACTTAAACTGTCAAAACTTTCCATTTCATTTGCAAAATATCAAAATACAATTTGGCTGAAAATATCTTACCCATTTTTATTTATGAAAATGTTTACTTTGCCCCTGCAGCTCTTATTACAACATGTTCTGAAATTTTGACTTAGAATTGCAGGTAGTCTCCAGCATCATGAAACTCTTTTTATAAAATATCTCTTCCTTGAGAAAAAGCACTTGAAAACTCCTTTTCTCATGCCATCATACTACATTCTGCTTCCCTATACAAAACCATGTCCACAGACACTCTGCTTATTGCAACATTAATTCTGAAAATGACACACTTGGGTTTTGTCTTCTCCCTACTCAGATCTGTTTTTTCTGTCTGTCAAACCACAGCAGACATTTATAGGACTGAAATTCATTCAAATTAATTTATTTTGCACAATTTGCTTTTCCTTGTCTCTTGTTACTATTAACATTATAAAAAATTAATGCCCTGTTGGTAAACTGCAGTAAAATTTCAGGTACTAAGAGGTCACATGTCCTTGAGGATTTCCATTCTGAGTGCCCACATCCATTTTCAGAGAGTTGCTTTTACTGTACCCATTTTACAGACTGGTGAAATGAGGAACAAAATCTTAAAATAATTTCTACAACAACAAACAGAGGCTGGAGTTTCCTTTAATTCTACTCCTTGGTTGATGTTATCAGCCATTAAAATTTAGACCAAATTTTTCTTTCCTCTTTTACATATCATACAGTTACATAATCTGATACTGATGTTTTAGATAAGTCCCTATCTCTCTCTCTCCTTCCCCTGCTCTACCATGTAGTTTGCCCTCCAGGCACTTTACAGTTCTGTCCCTTTTATGATTCCTCTCCTGCATTACCTTTGACACTTCACCCTTTCAGTGATTCTCTGGCACCTGATTTCCTTTCATGCCTTTCTCCATGCTGTAGTTAAACATAATAAAACAGGACAGGATAAGAAAACTTTCATTTCATCACTCCAGCTTCATCCAAAAAGTGGGGGAAAAAATAAAATAAAGTAACAGCATATGAAGAGTTGAGAGAGGTAAGCATTATTTTAAATACCACAACCTACATGTGATACAGTTAGATATATAAAAATATTTTGCAGTGTTCCACAAAAGCATAACATGTAGAGTTATTTTGTACTCTAGGAGCACACATTAGGAAAAGTCCTTGAAAGACCTATTCTCCAGAATGGGACAGATGGCTGATGCTTCCCAGAAGAAGCTCCTTTAAGAACCACAGTCTTTGGAGCAAATCAGTCAGTATCCTAATGTGTTCCTTTACATTCAACTACATTTTCTGACAAGCAACACATTAATTTGAAAGATTAAATTTATTGCAGATGAGTAAGGCAGTAATGGCTCAAAAGGATCAATGGTGATAGATTCTGTTTCCAAGACAGGAAGGGTCTTACATACATCTAAATTCAGAATTAGGCCCTCTGTGTACCCATACATTCCTCTGACATATTCTTTCAGTGCATTAGGTTGTTATTGCAGGCTTACAGCAAATAGAAAACAATCTTAAAAATTCAAGCGTTCATCAAACGTCTTCATGTCCCTAAATACTGCTGCTAATTAATGCTGAAACTATTTAAGAGATATGCTTGCTTTTATTCTCAGCTATTGCACTAAGGATCTCAGTAGAAGAATCACCTTGTTAATGCTTCAGAACACACTATAAATATTAATTTCAGAAAAAAATCATAAAGAATAAGCCAATCAATAATGCTGTACAGGACTAGTCTAATGTACACGGTGATTCTCTAAATACAATGATAAAGGAGCAGATTATTTCCTCCCCCCCCCTCATTTTTTACAATAATCTTGTGTAGTTTAAATTATCTACATCTATCAACTCCACACACTGGCCAAGGCTGCAACAATGTTGACCAGATCCACAGAAGTCAATTAGTTATGCCAATTTGCTCCAGCTGAGAATCGATTCTTGTCTTTGTACTTGCTATAGAATATTCTGTAGGAAGCACTGCTTTAATGAAGCTTGGTCAGCATCTGTGGGAAACATCAACATGAAATTCCTCATCATCATCTTTTGGACTTCTTCAACAGTTTAAAAAATCCAAACCACCACCTAGAAAACCATAGGTTTTCACTGAAATGGCAAACTAAAAATAACTTTGAAGGAAGGGCCTTCAACACCAACAATTCAGTAAAACTCTTCCCCTTCTTTCCCTTTGGCACATTTTCCTAAATTTGCAATTAAATAATTAAAAATACCCTCACCTAGATGCTGTTGATGAGAAAATCACAAGAAACACAGCAAACAAAAGAAAGATCACCAAATACATTAACTTTTACTAACCGTGCTGCCGTGCATTTGCATTCTTAATAATGACCTCATTACCATTTAGTTCAACGAGCAAACCAACACTGTTTATTTGATAATTTATTTATTCTAAAATAATGCAACCTTCTTTATGTGCTCTTGTTACGAGCTCACTAACGTTAAAGGCACCGCTACAATCAGTTAAGTAATTATCATAGGATAAAAGCTTTTACCATGAAAAAGTTTTGTTTGAAAAAGCATGAACTGCGATTCTCATTGATAGCTTTCACCAAGTGCAGGATTCAGTACATTGTAGCACAAAGGCCTAGATTATCTCCCTCTGTTAAAGGCTTAAAATTCTACAACCAGACCATGCCAGTTACCAGTATCAGATTATGATAACAAGATCATGTTCAGTTATAAAAACAAGTGTCTAAACTTTTCTCATGTCACTTTCTATCTAAGTCCCATTGCCAGTTGTGAAAGGGCCCATCTGAATGTGTGTAGAAGCTCATTTTAAAGCTAGCTCTTTGAACTGGATTCATGGGGTATTTGCATAAGAAGATTTGGGTAAAAAGAATGGGCTGGTGCTGCATCTGCCCATTAATATGCCTGCTAATTCAGCACATTGTAAGCCTATTGATGTATCACAAAAGGCTCAAATTCAAGGACAGTTATCCTATTGCCATTGTTAGGGTTTGAATTCAAGTAATATGTTCACTATAGGAATACAGTTGTTACAATTAGATATTTTTCTATAATGGTATAAAGAACCGATGACAATCGGAATTACAATAACGCTGATAAAACTTTAGAATTCATGAATTCTATTATTTTTAAAAGATGCAGGTGCTGATTAATTTTGCTTTGCATAATACTTGGATCTTGAGTGCTGGAATACTTACAGAGAAGCAGCAAATTGTGGCAATATAACCTATCAAAGCTGGCAGCCTCCCCTTAGTGCTGATGCACATTTATCTTGCTTACAAGAGTTTTAATAAAAAATTAAAATCCTAAACCGAGTTTCAACAGAATGGAGGAAACCTACATCATGAGCACAAGGCATGGGTATTTTAATCCTGCTCATGAAAAATGCAAAAGCATTGCTTGTGCTATCAGGGGATATCCTACGTGGAACATTTTTGTGGAGAATATAAATTGTTTGAAAACACTGTACACTCACAAACGGGTGGAAAAGAAAAGAAAAAAAAAGAAAGAAAAGAAAAAAACAGAACCAGTGATTCATGCAAGAAGCAAAGCAGCACAGAGCAGCCACTACACCAGCTCCACAGCGGATTCAAAGCAGACACTGAGGCAAGCAGTGAAACAAAAAGCTGTTAGCTGAAGCGCTGTAAAGAGTTTTTTAAAGCACACAACGCAAATGGAATACTAAAGGACAGACTAAAAGGAAACACATGCAAAAAACAGCAAATTAAGTCAAGTTAAACTTTGTACTTCAAGGGTCCTGAGTTTGTTTGTGTTTGAGACCACAGCACGTGTCTTGTAGGGGGTGGGAAATGGCAGAATAAACTTGTGCGGTTAGAAGGATTTTGGAGACGGGCCGCAGCAGTCTCTGGTGGCTTTCCCCTCGGAAGAGCCCAGCTCCTCGGCGGAGGATCGGGGACACAGACTGCCCCCGGCGCCCTGTGCTCCCACACTGACGCATTGTCCCGGCCGGCCCGGCGCTGAGCGCGGGGGCACGGCTGCATTTTTCTCACTCCGCATCCCTCAGAGAAGACATCAAAGACCAGGGAGATGTGCTCTTTGTTTTGTTTGGTCTCTGACTCTCAACATGTGGTTTCGCAGGCCCAAACATCGGCACCTTTTAACCTATTCTGTTCAGCTTAGGCCTGAGCTCCATTTGAGCATTAGGGAAACTATAGTAACCGATAATCTGCCTGTTCCTGAATAGAAACTATGTACCTTGTCACACAAGAGCCCCGAGGATCACCATTCGGGACAAGTTCCTTTACAGGCCGTTGGCTTTCTTTGCTGGGGCCCGGCCTGTCCTGCTGAAAAGGTGTCAAAACCCTTCGCCTTTTTGCTACGGGGGATCTGTGTTAATGTTAATTTATATTTAACAAATGGGATATTGTCCCTCAGAATGTATCAGTATTTGATGATCTATTACAAATGTTTTCATCAAGTCATAAACGAGGGCCCTTGACAAAAGGCGAAAGGTCTTTTAAGAGAGCAGGATGACGATGGGGAAGGCAGAAAGCTGTTGTGTTTGTTTGTGTGTTTTTCCACCCAGGTCCACTCCAGAGCAGGTGGGAACAAGAACTCACCCCACAGCTGTGGGCTGGTCATGAAACCCAAGCAGCACGCTGAAACTTGACAGCCAGGGGAGCATCAAAGACTCTTTCCAGGCCCATGTCTGCTGAATCAAAAGATTTCTCCATCAGCAAGTTGCAAGAGAGAACTTTGTTAGCTGTTGATTTTATTTATGTATGTTATTTTGGTAGCGATCTGATCTCCTGCTTAATGAGCCTCCCCCCAGGCACAGGGAAAATGTTATCACCAGTCCCATTTTTCACTCACTCAATCTCTAATCCAGCACTGTACTGTCTTGTTATTAGCAGGAAAAACAACAACAACAACTATGTATATCGTGTAGATCAGAGCCAGAATAGAAAGGAACAAATGTCAAGGGCTTGAAGAAGCAATTCAAACCCAGCTTCATTTCATCTCTGTCACTCTCTCCTGACTCTGTCACGCAACAGATGCCTGCTAACATATTTCCCTCCAGTAAAAATGACATTTTTGCTTTCTTTATAATAGTTTAATATTAATAGGGAGTGGAGCTAAATTGTTGACACTGCAACCAAAATACCATACTGCAAATTGAGGTATTTGAGATGAAACTCAAGACCTTCTGCATTAAGCTCTCTCACAGTGACCTGACATAAACTGGCAACTGGCAGCCGTCTGCTTTTGGCAGCTTGGCATATTTGGTCATTTATTGGGTGCATGTGAAGATCAAATGGGTTAAGATTCTTCTCCTTAAACAGCAGGGAAAAGAACATCAAAAAGGTGTAAATTTCATTTCCCCAGTTTTGATTAAGTCAAGCATGAAATGAAATGTAATACTCTCAAGTGGCAAGGGTTTATACTATTGATGTTGTTACTTCTGCTTCACAAAGCCCAATCAGCCGACAGCGAGTTGAACAAGCTAACAGAGTTTTAGGGTGGCCAGATGGAGGGTTTTTACTATGGTTGAAAAGACAGCTTAGTGCTTGCCTCTTCAAGCCAAGTCAATGCCAACTGTGTGAAATCCTGGCCATTCTACCCCTTCTCCTGTTTTTTTGTTTTGTTTTGTTTTTTTCCTTCCCCCTTCTCAGTGCTGCTGGCTAGCACCATGCAGGCCTGATTAAAAAAAATAACAAACCAAAACAATCCCTTCAGCAAAACAATGCTTTGAATGAACATTTTTTTGTGTCATAAGTGTTGGTTTTCTTCCCCAAAAGTGCAGAAATTTCTGAATTTATGATGCAGACTAGTGTCTGTATTTAAGCAAATGAAAACATATATTGCATTTAAATGTTATCTGAAGGGAGGTCTTTGCAAGGATTTGGTAGGTTAAAATTATAACGTTAGTTGTTTTCAGTAGTGGGGTGAAGGAAAAATTACTCATGTGCTTTGGAAGTTAATGAAGATTTAAAATTGTACCTTGTTCCTCCATTAAGGGAAACTACAGCTAATTCAGAACACTCTGAGATGCACATTGAGAAACTCTTTAGATCTAGATACAAAAGTAACAGGTCTTAAATTGAGTGTGGTCTTACTTCGTTAGGAAATTTGTCCTTTTTTTATGGGTGCTTTTTCAGGCCCCTTGTTCCCACTACATTCTCAAATTTAATGCTCTTGCCACTATACAGCTGGACTAGAATAGAGTGGCTTTAGTAAAGACTTAATAGAATCTTTAATGCTTCTAACAATCCACTCCCATTGAACTGCATTAAGTAGATATTATGGAAGGACAAAGAGCTAAATAGCTCAACATCAACCTCATTAGGCATGCAGGCAGGCCTTGAACCATTTTATGGGCAAGCCTATTGTGAGTACACTCACCAGGTTAGCTTTAAATTGCAAATGATACCCTGAAAAGGGAAGAGAAGTTTTTGAGAATGGCCTCACAGAAAGAAAATCATTTTAGGCTATAAGAAAATGAAAGGCATTGTTAAAATTGCTCTGACCATAGCAAATGAAATACATCATGGACTTGAGAGGCTGAATGCTACACTTGAGGGTTTTTTGTTGGCTCTTTTTTTTTTTTTCATTTAAGAATGTGGTGTACAGCAGAATATAAACAATATACAATCTGTAAGACTTAATAAGGGTGGCTCAACATTCTGTCCTTTGTCTGAAGTTAAACAAATGATCAGAGTACAATAATTAAGTCTGGGAAGAAAGACAAAACCCATCCCATTTGAATAAAAGGCAAAGTGTGCAGAACAACATGTATAAAAACTTTCCAGCGTTGCACTTCTTAGTCAATAAGTATTCATTTAGCCTCAGCACTTGTGTGCTCAAAAGCACTTACACTAAAAAAAAAAAAAAAAAAAAAAAAAAAAGGGTCTCTCAAGAATTGTTTGCAACTGCAAAGTGCTTTAACAACTGACATTATGATGCTGCAAGTCTGGGAACATATTCCCAAGCAGAGCCCTTCTCTGTCACCTTAGTGGATGAATAATTGTGCCTTTGCATATTCCTTGTCATAAATGGCAGGAATGAAGGGACCCTAAGGACCGCACTGGCAGGATTGGTGCTGTACAAGCAGAGTAAATTAAAACAAGGATTAGAGCAAGTATGATTGGGGATGACAAGCAGGGCAGTTGTCGCCACACAATGTGCCTTTTTGCCCATATGGTCTGTACTGAGCTTACACAGCACAAACCCTCTAACATGGATGCTTATTAAAGCATTCCTTCTTGATCAGGACATAGAGTCCTTAAAGCTTCATGTCATAGGAGAAAAACAGTGTTTCTTTCACAAGTCAGGCAGCAGCCTCAAGCACTCTTATTTATGAATTTTTACATGCAACTGCTCAATCTTTGCTTTTCATGAGATTAATATACAAGAAAGCCCATAAATATGAAAAACTGTGGTTACAGTCTGCAATCATAGTTATGCATTGTACAGGTTATTAAATGTGAAAATGAATTAACTGACAACTGTGTTTTAAATAAAAATCAGACATATGAGATATTTAAAAACTTCCTACCAAAGTATTGAATCACAGAACCTGGGTGATTTTTAACTACCTTTAAGTAGATAATGAAGGTATGAAAGAAGCTCAAAACATGAGATTCATGCTTGGTTGAAAATCTGAGTTATCATAAATGTATTATTATGAAAAAAATAGAAGAGTAGAGCAGCTTTGTTATAGCTTACAGGAGCAAGAAAGAGCAATTTTGTCACTAAACCCCTGTGTTAACTCACATGACGTGCCATGTTCTGTGCCTCAATTCCTCCATCTGTAAAATCGGAATAATTGCACATTATATTACACATTAAAATTATTCCAAAAGCATATACCTATTAGAGTTCCTTTTTAGGGGGGTTGTTTAGGTTTGCTTTGGGATTTTTTACTGTTTATTTGCATTGCACTCATGCCTCTAGTTCTGATTTACAGAAAAGTATCTAGATTCCACAAATGCCCAGGAACAATTTAAAGCTCTGGAGAAGAGTTTTGCCTATAGCAAGATGATGTTACGACAATGCTTTCCCAGTCTTGCAATAAGCTACTCAGACAGTGGCAAGAAAACAGAAGTGAAAGATCTTTTATTTAATTTTTGTTCCTCTGTGGTCCATAATACAGCTCTATCTGACCACAAAGTAGCATCAGATTTAGAGTATTCCTTCAGCCTGATCTTATTCTCAGCCAGAACATCCAGTTCTGCAGTAGTAATGAACTTAGGAAAGCTCCCACATGGACTAGCATGCAAAACATGGAATTAAATAGGAACCTGCAAAAACACTGGCAGTTAGAACAATATAAGTGCCTTGAGGAATCATTCAAGAGTTCCTGCTAAACTAGACAGAGATTTCTTATAAAAAACCTGAGGCTATTTAGTAAGAGTCTCACAGTCTGAAGCAGAACCTACTGAATTGTCCTCGATAATTATAGCTCCTCCCAAGCTTGAGCCACTAGCACAGAAAACATTTGGACAGTGAGGTCTACCACCAGAGCACTAGGATTGTTGCTCAAAGCCAAGGCCTCACTGTGCTTTATACATCAAATAAAACAAACACAAAACCTTTTACTGTATCATAACACCCAACATTCTCACATCAGTAAAAGCTTTGGCTGCTGAAGAACAGCCCAAGCTCCATGGATGCACTACATCTCGCTCCTTTAGCAGGTAGGCAACTCTGAACTTCTATGAGCAAATACAATCTCAAGAAAGCCTATTTACAAGAAGTTCTTTGGTCAACTTTGAGAAGTAACAGTGATACATAAGGTGGCCAGTTGTGACAGCATAAGACGAGACCATTTAATAATAATTTGTCAAAGATGAGGAATGAAATTATTTAGAAAAAAAATCCAAGACAACTTCTCATGTAAACAGCAATTTGAACTTCAGCTATCTGAGATTTGGATATTAGTGCTCCACATAACATGCCTGAGGCATCCAAGAACTCCAAGTACTTGAACTCTTTCAGAATAAATTTGTCAACCTCTTTTGAGCTTGGATGATTTGCAGAGAGTAACCTGAGCATCATATGTGACAATGGTCAAGCCTAGAAAGCGGAGTTCAACAACAGCTGCTTCATGCGAGTATCTAAGGTTCCATTACATGCATTTGCTTTTAGTAATTTAATGTAAGAAATTAGCATTTTTTTTTATTTCCTAAATTACATCCTCTGTTAAAAACATGGCTTCTGAAGACCAGTTAAATTCTCCAAGTCCAATTCTGCCTAGAGCAGGCAGATAAGAGATACAATTATGATTCCCATCTTGCTGGCAAACAGGAATTAGAAAGGGGATGAACAAGTACGTTTAGCTACTGGCATAAATGCTGAGTAAAGAGTAAACAAGAACAAGTCACATCAACAAACCTACTTGAGTCCAAAAAGTGTTTATCCATTGTGACAAGGATCATTTAAGAATGAAGCTGAAGACCAGAATGGATAGTACATAAAGAAGAGGTATAGCATATTAGGTTTGTAGTTTACTGATAATGATGTTTTATTGCAACAGTTCCTAGATCTTATGTATACACATCTTTTTAATGCAAAACTTTAAGCTGGCAAAGAACAAGCTGAAAGTTACATCTACTAGGACTTAAAGAGCTGTGGGCTGCTCACCTCTGTGAACATTTGCAGTCCTTCCTATCTTTAACTTACAATCATCTTAGACTAGGCCTCATCCCTAAAAGATTCCACAGATTTTTGCTTTTTTTGCACACAGTTTCTTCTGGGATGTAACTACTGGCACAAGTGCTGAGGAGGATCACAACTTTTAACTTTACTCAGCACCTGAAAGTCATAGGCAGGTACACTAGAAAGCCTGTGAGATTAACAGATGCTACTATATTTACCTCATCTTCTGAGCCCAAAAATCTTTGAACAACTAGCTTTCTTATTTTAAGAGACATTTGACATATACCACACTGCATCAGTCACACATTGCATTCAAAATATTAGGGCTTCAAGTGAGAGCAGACAGTAAACCTGGACTTGGTTAGCCTTTATTTGGTTGGATATATTCACATTTATTAGGATGGCTGGAGGCCGCTTGGTTCATGTCTAAGTTTTGCTAGACATGAAAACAAATTAGAAAATACAAGGTATGCCATGTTATGGGTACAAGGGACACTTGCATCACTAACCAGGAACATATTTCATGTCTCCATTTCATCTACTCCACTGTGTGATCTGGGCACTAATCTACAGGAGCAGGGTTTCAGAAGAGAGCAGTGCAGTAGTTAAAGCATCAAGGCCAATACAAATCCCTATTCTATGAGGATCTCTTGATCATTTAGGTCAAGATAATCAAAGGTATTTAGAAACCACACTGCTGTTACGTTCATAACTCAAATGAAAATAAGCCTTCTAAATTTTTGTAAGAAATGTATTAAGTATCTAAATATCTTTGAGATTTAGGACTGGGGACTCTCTGTGCCCTATTTGCCTGACTGTCAAACAAGGACAAATGCATTGCCTTACTGGGCAGAAAGTAAATGCCTTACAGACTTGGAAGTGCTCAAGGTAATAGATAAGGGGACCAGATAAGAACTGTAAATATGCCAGTTTAAAGAAACATGGCTTAGCATAATTCCATTTCTATATTAATATGTTTGAAAGGGAAACAGCTTCTTAAAAATGCCACATTGAAGGCTTATTTTTTCCTTAGTTAAGAGAGATCTGAAGGCAAATATTCTGCAAGTCTGGGCTTTTATTTCAAAAAACTCTGTAAACACTGATATGATCATTATTTTAAGCACAGGTTTAAAAATTCCTTCTAATATTCTTGAAAGTTCTTTCAGAAAGAACAAGAATAAACAGATCATAAATGGAATATTTTAGACAGCTATTCAAGCTTTCAAAATGTGTACTATTTCCTGTCTGTTTATACAGGGAATTAGTGACAAGCCATGAAGAAAGATTCAATGAAACAAATGTGAAGGACTTCTTATTTCAGTCTTCTCACTTAAATTCTAGATGAGGCTACAAAATTAAATCAATAGATTACACACTCGAGGATATTTCATATGAAGTGACTTCTGCTCAGTCTGATCTAATCTATGCCCAAATGTAAAGCAATCAGTCTCTAAGAACTTTAAAGTATCACCAGCTTCATTGACTTCATATTACTTAACACTTTAAATGTATTTGAGAATAAGCTAGGAGAAATTCTGTGAAAGAAGGACATCAGGCTTAATGGCAAGGTGATAGCACAGCACAAACCTCTAATTATGAGGGTTCTGAATTTAAAGGCAACAATGCCCTGCACTCCTCCTCCCCCATCTCTCAGGATTTAACATTTTTCAGCAGGCTTCATACCATGTGTAGTACATTTCAGACCTGTCTAGTTGATGTCCTGAAATTCTTACACCTCCTGATGTCATTATCCCTTTGAAAACAGGTCACCTGCATATGACTAGCATAAGCAATGCTAAATCCCTGCAAAGGCATGCCTAGGCATGTGGTTAACTTGATGCACTGCAAATAGTTCCATAAATGTGTGTTTGTGGGCTTGGAGCCTAAATGAACATCCACCTACAGCTTCCACTGTACTAGGACTGAGTTCAGGGCGGGTGAAGACTGCTATTGGCTTCTCCTATGTTCTACCCAGAGACAGAGCCCAGATCCCTAAATACCCCTTTTCCATTTAATTAGTAAAGCTTTTGCAGGATATTTTGACAGGGAATTGTTTCACCTGTCCTCACAGAATTACAAAACATGTATTTCCATCACTTTGCTTTTCAGCACTTCCATTGACTCAAAACAAACCTTGAGCAATGATAAGCCTTAAGATAAGGGAAAAAGAAGGGAAAAAAAGCCAGCTTAAACAATGTTTTTTTTCTTTTGTGGAGGAAGAGAGAAGAAGGGAGAATTCACTGCAGTGTTCAACGACCGTTTTCCGCCTTAAACAGAGAGGATAATTAACAACCCTTGTTGTTAATATTTTGTAAATAAAAGTATATATGAGATGTATATACTTAACTATTTCACTGAGGACTGACTGAAATGGAGGTTTAGTTTCTTAGTGGAAATGAAGGTAGCTCTTATCATTATTAAAAGATAAACATGTAGGTACTGAGAAAACTAATTAAATTTTGTTGAATTATCAGGAAGTCCCTTATGAATATCCTCTGGGGTAGGCTCTAATGTGAAGAGATCTCAATTTTGTGGTTAAATAATTTGAAGAGATTAATTAGTAAAGAATAAGCATTAAGACAATCATGAGAAGATAAAGGTAACATTTTTTTTTTTTACATTTACCAGTTTTATAACTCTACCTCAAGAAAAAGCTCTCATTGCATATTAACTATTAACAAGATAGTGGTCTGGATTATTTTAAAATATTTATTATCCATGTAGTAGAAATAGAAGAAAGCATTCTGAAAGTTAACTTTAAACCAGATTTGCATAAAGGATTAAGCTCCTTCCAGTTCAGAACTACTTTTCAATCTCAAATTGGGAGAACTGATCTTTATCCTGAATTTCTTTTTGTTCCTCTGGAAGTTCAGTTTAATCCAGCTTTCTTAATTTTCACCTTCTCCCTAAACCTTCTAGGCTTGTTACATGATAGCTAAGGATCATTATCCACCCAAGCTGAGGGGGTTTTCCCTTCATTAATTTCTGTAAGAAGATTACCAGTGCTTGTTTGTTGTTGTTTAAGGAAATGATTTCCCTAAGCTCTTTGTTTTTCCAACTGGTTTACACTTTAATGCCCTTGATTGAATTTCAAACAAGAGATCAACTTGACCAACCAACTCCGTTCAGGGGGAGAAAGAAAAAAAAAGAAAAAAGTAAGGAAGGAGGAACTTCATGGGAACTATTTAAGCAAGAACACTTTAAAACTTACTCAACCATTTAGTCAAAAAGATACAACATAATCTGCATATCATTCAGGACTTGTTTAGTTTTTAAAGTCAAGGTGAATTTCCCTGAAAATAAAATTCTCTAATTACAACTGAACTGTGTCACACCTAATAGAGTTTTTAACTGATTTAGTTCTATATAATCGCCCCCCCCTTCTAACTATGTCTTCATTGGAAAGGTGTCAGAATCTTTTGTTCACTTAAACAGAGATGGATAGAACAAACATTATGAAGACTGGGTATTTACTGTTTGCAGTTTCAGTAACGTTCCTACTCAAATAGTCATTTTTTTAAGGCATGTATTTAAGAGACTTGACTGTGTCTTAGCCTCACCTAAGCTTTTATACAACAAACTTAGCTTT